>NC_054478.1:4851655-5157014 GCF_017639515.1 Carcharodon carcharias | reverse complement strand
TGAGTTTGGATGGGCAGTGATTTCAGACTGAGTTTGGTTGGTCAGAAAACTCAGACTGGGTTTTAATGGTCAGTGATCGCAGACTGAGTTTGGATCGACAATGCTCTCAGATGGACTTTGGATGCACATTGAGATTAGACTGAGTTTGGATGGACATTGACCTCAGATGGACTTTGGATTGTCAGAGATGTCAGACAGAGTTTGGATGGACAGTGACCTCAGATGCACATTGAATGGTCAGTTTTTTATCGATAGTAATATTAGACTAAATTTGGATGGCAGTGATCTCAGGTGGAATTTGGATGGTCAGTCATCTCAGACTGAGTTTGGATGGACTGTGACATCAGGTGGAATTTGGATGGTCAATTTGCTTATGCTGAGTTGGATTGACAATTATCTCAGACAGAGTTTGGATGGTGAGTAATCTCAGACTGAGTTTGGATGTTCAGTAATCTCAGACTGAGTTTGGATTGTCAGTGATCTCAGACTGAGTTTGGATGGACAGTGACATCAGATGCGCATCAAATGATCAGTTTAGATGGACAGTGATCTCTGAATGAGGTTGAACCGCCAGTGATCTTAGACTGAGTTTGTATGGACAGTAATATCAGACTGAGTTTGGATGGACAGTAATCTCAAATGGACTTTGGATGGACAGTGATCTCAGACTGCGTTTGGATGGACAGTAATTTCAGACTGAGTTTGAATGGACAGTTATCTCAGACTGAGTTTGGATGGGCAGTGATTTCAGACTGAGTTTGGTTGGTCAGAAAACTCAGACTGGGTTTTAATGGTCAGTGATCGCAGACTGAGTTTGGATCGACAATGCTCTCAGATGGACTTTGGATGGACAGTGAGATTAGACTGAGTTTGGATGGACATTGACCATGAGATGGACTTTGGATGGTCAGAGAGGTCAGACTGAGTTTTGTTGGACAGTGACCTCAGATGCACATTGAGTTGTAAATTTTGAATGGTCAGTGATAATAAACTGATTTTGAATGGGCAGTGATCTCAGATGGACTATGGATGGTCATTAATCTCAGACTGAGTTCGGATGGGCATAAATCTCAGACTGAGTTTGGATGGTCAGTGATCTCAGACTGAGTTTGGATCTACAATGCTCTCAGATGCACTTTGGATGGACAGTGAGATTAGACTGAGTTTGGATGGACATTGACCTCAGATGGACTTTGGATGGTCAGAGAGGTCAGACTGAGTTTGGATGGACAGTGACCTCAGATGCACATTGAATGGTCATTTTTTTTAACTACAGTGATAATGGACTAAATTTGGATGGCAATGCTCTCAGGTGGACTTTGGATGGTCAGTCATCTCAGACTGAGTTTGGATGGACTGCGACATCAGGTGGACTTTGGATGGTCAATTATCTTATGCTGAGTTTGGATTGACAATAATCTCAGACAGAGTTTGGATGGTGAGTAATCTCAGACTGAATTTGGATGTTCAGTAATCTCAGACTGAGTTTGGATTGTCAGTGATTTCAGACTGAGTTTGGATGGACAGTGACATCAGTTGCACATCAAATGATCAGTTTAGATGGACAGTGATCTCTGAATGAGGTTGAATCGACAGTGATTTTAGACTGAGTTTGTATGGACAGTAATATCAGACTGAGTTTGGATGGTCAGTAATCTCTGTCTGAGTTTGGATGGAAAGTAATCTCAAATGGACTTTGGATGGACAGTGATCTCAGACTGTGTTTGGATGGACAGTAAGTTCAGTTTGAGTTTGAATGGACAGTTATCTCAGACTGAGTTTGAAGGGCCAGTGATTTCAGACTGAGTTTGGATGGTCAGAACTCTCAGACTGAGTTTGGTTGGTCAGTGATATCAGACTGAGTTTGGATCGACAATGCTCTCAGATGGACTTTGGATGCACAGTGAGATTAGACTGAGAATGGATGGACATTAACCTCAGATGGACTTTGGATGATCAGAGATGTCAGACTGTGTTTGGATGGACAGTGACCTCAGATGCACATTGAATGGTCAGTTTTTTATCGACAGTGATAATAGACTAAATTTGGATGGCAGTGATCGCAGACTGAGTTTGGATCGACAATGCTCTCAGATGGACTTTGGATGGACAGTGAGATTAGACTGAGTTTGGTTGGTCAGTGACCTCAGATGCACATTGAGTTGTAAATTTTGAATGGTCAGTGACAATAGACTGATTTTGAATGGGCAGTGATCTCAGATGGACTTTGGATGGTCATTAATCTCAGACGGAGTTTGGATGGACAGTGACATCAGATGGACTTTGGATGGTCAATTATCTTATGCTGCGTTTGGATCAACTATAATCTCAGACAGAGTTTGGATGGTGAGTAATCTCAGACTGAATTTGGATGTTCAGTAATCTCAGACTGAGTTTGGATTGTCAGTGATCTCAGACTGAGTTTGGATGGACAGTGACATCAGATGCACATCAAATGATCAGTTTAGATGGACAGTGATCTCTGAATGAGGTTGAATCGACAGTGATTTTAGACTGAGTTTGTATGGACAGTAATATCAGACTGAGTTTGGATGGTCAGTAATCTCTGTCTGAGTTTGGATGGAAAGTAATCTCAAATGGACTTTGGATGGACAGTGATCTCAGACTGTGTTTGGATGGACAGTAATTTCAGACTGAGTTTGAATGGACAGTTATCTCAGACTGAGTTTGGATGGGCAGTGATTTCAGACTGAGTTTGTATGGTCAGAAAACTCAGACTGTGTTTGGATGGACAGTAATTTCAGTTTGAGTTTGAATGGACAGTTATCTCAGACTGAGTTTGAATGGCCAGTGATTTCAGACTGAGTTTGGATGGTCAGAACTCTCAGACTGAGTTTGGTTGGTCAGTGATATCAGACTGAGTTTGGATCGACAATGCTCTCAGATGGACTTTGGATGCACAGTGAGATTAGACTGAGAATGGATGGACATTAACCTCAGATGGACTTTGGATGATCAGAGATGTCAGACTGAGTTTGGAAGGACAGTGACCTCAGATGCACATTGAATGGTCAGTTTTTTATCGACAGTGATAATAGACTAAATTTTGATGGCAGTGATCGCAGACTGAGTTTGGATCGACAATGCTCTCAGATGGACTTTGGATGGACAGTGAGATTAGACTGAGTTTGGTTGGACAGTGACCTCAGATGAACATTGAGTTGTAAATTTTGAATGGTCAGTGATAATAGACTGATTTTGAATGGGCAGTGATCTCAGATGGACTTTGGATGGTCATTAATCTCAGACGGAGTTTGGATGGACAGTGACATCAGATGGACTTTGGATGGTCAATTATCTTATGCTGCGTTTGGATCAACTATATTTTCAGACTGAGTTTGAATGGTGAGTAATCTCATACTGAATTTGGATGTTCAGTAATCTCAGACTGAGTTTGGATTGTCAGTGATCTCAGACGGAGTTTGGATGGACAGTGACATCAGATGCACATCGAATGGTCAGTTTAGATGGACAGTGATCTCTGAATGAGTTTGGATCGACAGTGTGCTTAGACTGAGTTTGTATGGACAGTAATATCAGACTGAGTTTGGATGGGCAGTAATCTCAGACTGAGTATGGATGGACAGTTGTCTCAAATGGACTTTGGATGGACAGTGATCACAGACGGCGTGTGGATGGACAGTAATTTCAGTTTGAGTTTGAATGGACAGTTATCTCAGACTGAGTTTGGATGGTCAGAACTCTGAGACTGAGTTTGGTTGGTCAGTGATCTCAGACTGAGCTTGGATCGACAATGCTCTCAGATGGACTTTGGATGCACATTGAGATTAGACTGAGTTTGGATGGACATTGACCTCAGATGGACTTTGGATTGTCAGAGATGTCAGACAGAGTTTGGATGGACAGTGACCTCAGATGCACATTGAATGGTCAGTTTTTTATCGATAGTGATATTAGACTAAATTTGGATGGCAGTGATCTCAGGTGGAATTTGGATGGTCAGTCATCTCAGACTGAGTTTGGATGGACTGTGACATCAGGTGGAATTTGGATGGTCAATTTGCTTATGCTGAGTTGGATTGACAATAATCTCAGACAGAGTTTGGATGGTGAGTAATCTCAGACTGAATTTGGATGTTCAGTAATCTCAGACTGAGTTTGGATTGTCAGTGATCTCAGACTGAGTTTGGATGGACAGTGACATCAGATGCGCATCAAATGATCAGTTTAGATGGACAGTGATCTCTGAATGAGGTTGAACCGCCAGTGATCTTAGACTGAGTTTGTATGGACAGTAATATCAGACTGAGTTTGGATGGACAGTAATCTCAAATGGACTTTGGATGGACAGTGATCTCAGACTGCGTTTGGATGGACAGTAATTTCAGACTGAGTTTGAATGGACAGTTATCTCAGACTGAGTTTGGATGGGCAGTGATTTCAGACTGAGTTTGGTTGGTCAGAAAACTCAGACTGGGTTTTAATGGTCAGTGATCGCAGACTGAGTTTGGATCGACAATGCTCTCAGATGGACTTTGGATGGACAGTGAGATTAGACTGAGTTTGGATGGACATTGACCATGAGATGGACTTTGGATGGTCAGAGAGGTCAGACTGAGTTTTGTTGGACAGTGACCTCAGATGCACATTGAGTTGTAAATTTTGAATGGTCAGTGATAATAAACTGATTTTGAACGGGCAGTGATCTCAGATGGACTATGGATGGTCATTAATCTCAGACTGAGTTCGGATGGGCATAAATCTCAGACTGAGTTTGGATGGTCAGTGATCTCAGACTGAGTTTGGATCTACAATGCTCTCAGATGCACTTTGGATGGACAGTGAGATTAGACTGAGTTTGGATGGACATTGACCTCAGATGGACTTTGGATGGTCAGAGAGGTCAGACTGAGTTTGGATGGACAGTGACCTCAGATGCACATTGAATGGTCATTTTTTTTAACTACAGTGATAATAGACTAAATTTGGATGGCAATGCTCTCAGGTGGACTTTGGATGGTCAGTCATCTCAGACTGAGTTTGGATGGACTGCGACATCAGGTGGACTTTGGATGGTCAATTATCTTATGCTGAGTTTGGATTGACAATAATCTCAGACAGAGTTTGGATGGTGAGTAATCTCAGACTGAATTTGGATGTTCAGTAATCTCAGACTGAGTTTGGATTGTCAGTGATTTCAGACTGAGTTTGGATGGACAGTGACATCAGTTGCACATCAAATGATCAGTTTAGATGGACAGTGATCTCTGAATGAGGTTGAATCGACAGTGATTTTAGACTGAGTTTGTATGGACAGTAATATCAGACTGAGTTTGGATGGTCAGTAATCTCTGTCTGAGTTTGGATGGAAAGTAATCTCAAATGGACTTTGGATGGACAGTGATCTCAGACTGTGTTTGGATGGACAGTAATTTCAGTTTGAGTTTGAATGGACAGTTATCTCAGACTGAGTTTGAAGGGCCAGTGATTTCAGACTGAGTTTGGATGGTCAGAACTCTCAGACTGAGTTTGGTTGGTCAGTGATATCAGACTGAGTTTGGATCGACAATGCTCTCAGATGGACTTTGGATGCACAGTGAGATTAGACTGAGAATGTATGGACATTAACCTCAGATGGACTTTGGATGATCAGAGATGTCAGACTGTGTTTGGATGGACAGTGACCTCAGATGCACATTGAATGGTCAGTTTTTTATCGACAGTGATAATAGACTAAATTTGGATGGCAGTGATCGCAGACTGAGTTTGGATCGACAATGCTCTCAGATGGACTTTGGATGGACAGTGAGATTAGACTGAGTTTGGTTGGTCAGTGACCTCAGATGCACATTGAGTTGTAAATTTTGAATGGTCAGTGACAATAGACTGATTTTGACTGGGCAGTGATCTCAGATGGACTTTGGATGGTCATTAATCTCAGACGGAGTTTGGATGGACAGTGAAATCAGATGGACTTTGGATGGTCAATTATCTTATGCTGCGTTTGGATCAACTATATTTTCAGACTGAGTTTGAATGGTGAGTAATCTCATACTGAATTTGGATGTTCAGTAATCTCAGACTGAGTTTGGATTGTCAGTGATCTCAGACGGAGTTTGGATGGACAGTGACATCAGATGCACATCGAATGGTCAGTTTAGATGGACAGTGATCTCTGAATGAGTTTGGATCGACAGTGTTCTTAGACTGAGTTTGTATGGACAGTAATATCAGACTGAGTTTGGATGGGCAGTAATCTCAGACTGAGTATGGATGGACAGTTGTCTCAAATGGACTTTGGATGGACAGTGATCACAGACGGCGTGTGGATGGACAGTAATTTCAGTTTGAGTTTGAATGGACAGTTATCTCAGACTGAGTTTGGATGGTCAGAACTCTGAGACTGAGTTTGGTTGGTCAGTGATCTCAGACTGAGTTTGGATCGACAATGCTCTCAGATGGACTTTGGATGCACATTGAGATTAGACTGAGTTTGGATGGACATTGACCTCAGATGGACTTTGGATTGTCAGAGATGTCAGACAGAGTTTGGATGGACAGTGACCTCAGATGCACATTGAATGGTCAGTTTTTTATCGATAGTGATATTAGACTAAATTTGGATGGCAGTGATCTCAGGTGGAATTTGGATGGTCAGTCATCTCAGACTGAGTTTGGATGGACTGTGACATCAGGTGGAATTTGGATGGTCAATTTGCTTATGCTGAGTTGGATTGACAATAATCTCAGACAGAGTTTGGATGGTGAGTAATCTCAGACTGAGTTTGGATGTTCAGTAATCTCAGACTGAGTTTGGATTGTCAGTGATCTCAGACTGAGTTTGGATGGACAGTGACATCAGATGCACATCAAATGATCAGTTTAGATGGACAGTGATCTCTGAATGAGTTTGAATCGACAGTGATCTTAGACTGAGTTTGTATGGACATAATATCAGACTGAGTTTGGATGGGCAGGAATCTCTGTCTGAGTTTGGATGGAAAGTAATCTCAAATGGACTTTGGATGGACAGTGATCTCAGACTGTGTTTGGATGGACAGTAATTTCAGACTGAGTTTGAATGGACAGTTATCTCTGACTGAGTTTGAATGGACAGTGATTTCAGACTGAGTTTGTATGGTCAGAAAACTCAGACTGTGTTTGGATGGACAGTAATTTCAGTTTGAGTTTGAATGGACAGTTATCTCAGACTGAGTTTGAATGGCCAGTGATTTCAGACTGAGTTTGGATGGTCAGAACTCTCAGACTGAGTTTGGTTGGTCAGTGATATCAGACTGAGTTTGGATCGACAATGCTCTCAGATGGACTTTGGATGCACAGTGAGATTAGACTGAGAATGGATGGGCATTAACCTCAGATGGACTTTGGATAATCAGAGATGTCAGACTGAGTTTGGATGGACAGTGACCTCAGGTGCACATTGAATGGTCAGTTTTTTATCGACAGTGATAATAGACTAAATTTTGATGGCAGTGATCGCAGACTGAGTTTGGATCGACAATGCTCTCAGATGGACTTTGGATGGACAGTGAGTTTAGACTGAGTTTGTTTGGACAGTGACCTCAGATGCACATTGAGTTGTAAATTTTGAATGGTCAGTGATAATAGACTGATTTTGAATGGGCAGTGATCTCAGATGGACTTTGGACGGTCATTAATCTCAGACGGAGTTTGGATGGACAGTGACATCAGATGGACTTTGGATGGTCAATTATCTTATGCTGCGTTTGGTTCAACTATATTTTCAGACTGAGTTTGAATGGTGAGTAATCTCATACTGAATTTGGATGTTCAGTAATCTCAGACTGAGTTTGGATTGTCAGTGATCTCAGACGGAGTTTGGATGGACAGTGACATCAGATGCACATCGAATGGTCAGTTTAGATGGACAATGATCTCTGAATGAGTTTGGATCGACAGTGATCTTAGACTGAGTTTGTATGGACAGTAATATCAGACTGAGTTTGGATGGGCAGTAATCTGAGACTGAGTATGGTAGGACAGTTGTCTCAAATGGACTTTGGATGGACAGTGATCACAGACGGCGTGTGGATGGACAGTAATTTCAGTTTGAGTTTGAATGGACAGTTATCTCAGACTGAGTTTGAATGGGCAGTGATTTCAGACTGAGTTTGGATGGTCAGAACTCTCAGACTGAGTTTGGTTGGTCAGTGATCTCAGACTGAGTTTGGATCGACAATGCTCTCAGATGGACTTTGGATGCACATTGAGATTAGACTGAGAATGTATGGACATTAACCTCAGATGGACTTTGGATGGTCAGAGATGTCAGACAGAGTTTGGATGGACAGTGACCTCAGATGCACATTGAATGGTCAATTTTTTATCGATAGTGATAATAGACTAAATTTGGATGGCAGTGATCTCAGGTGGAATTTGGATGGTCAGTCATCTCAGACTGAGTTTGGATGGACTGTGACATCAGGTGGAACTTGGATGGTCAATTTGCTTCTGCTGAGTTGGATTGACAATAATCTCAGACAGAGTTTGGATGGTGAGTAATCTCAGACTGAATTTGGATGTTCAGTAATCTCAGACTGAGTTTGGATTGTCAGTGATCTCAGACTGAGTTTGGATGGACAGTGACATCAGATGCACATCAAATGATCAGTTTAGATGGACAGTGATCTCTGAATGAGTTTGAATCGACAGTGATCTTAGACTGAGTTTGTATGGACATAATATCAGACTGAGTTTGGATGGGCAGTAATCTCTGTCTGAGTTTGGATGGAAAGTAATCTCAAATGGACCTTGGATGGACAGTGATCTCTGACTGTGTTTGGATGGACAGTAATTTCAGACTGAGTTTGAATGGACAGTTATCTCAGACTGAGTTTGGATGGGCAGAAAACTCAGACTGGGTTTTAATGGTCAGTGATCGCAGACTGAGTTTGGATCGACAATGCTCTCAGATGGACTTTGGATGGACAGTGAGATTAGACTGAGTTTGGATGGACATTGACCATGAGATGGACTTTGGATGGTCAGAGAGGTCAGACTGAGTTTGGTTGGACAGTGACCTCAGATGCACATTGAGTTGTAAATTTTGAATGGTCAGTGATAATAAACTGATTTTGAATGGGCAGTGATCTCAGATGGACTTTGGATGGTCATTAATCTCAGACTGAGTTCGGATGGGCAGTGATTTCAGACTGAGTTTGTTTGGTCAGAAATCTCAGACTGAGTTTGGAAGGTCAGTGATCTCAGACTGAGATTGGATCTAAAATGCTCTCAGATGCACTTTGGATGGACAGTGCGATTAGACTGAGTTTGGATGGACATTGACCTCAGATGGACTTTGGATGGTCAGAGAGGTCAGACTGAGTTTGGATGGAAAGTGACCTCAGAAGCACTTAGAATGGTCAGTTTTTTTAACTACAGTGATAATAGACTAAATTTGGATGGCAATGTTCTCAGGTGGACTTTGGATGGTCAGTCATCTCAGACTGAGTTTGGATGGACTGCGACATCAGGTGGACTTTGGATGGTCAATTATCTTATGCTGAGTTTGGATTGACATTAATCTCAGACAGAGTTTGGATGGTGAGTAATCTCAGACTGAATTTGGATGTTCAGTAATCTCAGACTGAGTTTGGATTGTCAGTGATCTCAGACTGAGTTTGGATGGACAGTGAAATCAGATGCACATCAAATGATCAGTTTAGATGGACAGTGATCTCTGAATGAGGTTGAATCGACAGTGATTTTAGACTGTGTTTGTATGGACAGTAATATCAGACTGAGTTTGGATGGTCAGTAATCTCTGTCTGAGTTTGGATGGAAAGTAATCTCAAATGGACTTTGGATGGACAGTGATCTCAGACTGTGTTTGGATGGACAGTAATTTCAGACTGAGTTTGAATGGACAGTTATCTCTGACTGAGTTTGAATGGACAGTGATTTCAGACTGAGTTTGTATGGTCAGAACTCTCAGACTGAGTTTGGTTGGTCAGTGATATCAGACTGAGTTTGGATCGACAATGCTCTCAGATGGACTTTGGATGCACAGTGAGATTAGACTGAGAATGTATGGACATTAACCTCAGATGGACTTTGGATGATCAGAGATGTCAGACTGTGTTTGGATGGACAGTGACCTCAGATGCACATTGAATGGTCAGTTTTTTATCGACAGTGATAATAGACTAAATTTGGATGGCAGTGATCGCAGACTGAGTTTGGATCGACAATGCTCTCAGATGGACTTTGGATGGACAGTGAGATTAGACTGAGTTTGGTTGGTCAGTGACCTCAGATGCACATTGAGTTGTAAATTTTGAATGGTCAGTGACAATAGACTGATTTTGACTGGGCAGTGATCTCAGATGGACTTTGGATGGTCATTAATCTCAGACGGAGTTTGGATGGACAGTGAAATCAGATGGACTTTGGATGGTCAATTATCTTATGCTGCGTTTGGATCAACTATAATCTCAGACAGAGTTTGGATGGTGAGTAATCTCAGACTGAATTTGGATGTTCAGAAATCTCAGACTGAGTTTGGATTGTCAGTGATCTCAGACTGAGTTTGGATGGACAGTGACATCAGATGCACATCAAATGATCAGTTTAGATGGACAGTGATCTCTGAATGAGGTTGAATCGACAGTGATTTTAGACTGAGTTTGTATGGACAGTAATATCAGACTGAGTTTGGATGGTCAGTAATCTCTGTCTGAGTTTGGATGGAAAGTAATCTCAAATGGACTTTGGATGGACAGTGATCTCAGACTGTGTTTGGATGGACAGTAATTTCAGACTGAGTTTGAATGGACAGTTATCTCAGACTGAGTTTGGATGGGCAGTGATTTCAGACTGAGTTTGTATGGTCAGAAAACTCAGACTGTGTTTGGATGGACAGTAATTTCAGTTTGAGTTTGAATGGACAGTTATCTCAGACTGAGTTTGAATGGCCAGTGATTTCAGACTGAGTTTGGATGGTCAGAACTCTCAGACTGAGTTTGGTTGGTCAGTGATATCAGACTGAGTTTGGATCGACAATGCTCTCAGATGGACTTTGGATGCACAGTGAGATTAGACTGAGAATGGATGGACATTAACCTCAGATGGACTTTGGATGATCAGAGATGTCAGACTGTGTTTGGATGGACAGTGACCTCAGATGCACATTGAATGGTCAGTTTTTTATCGACAGTGATAATAGACTAAATTTGGATGGCAGTGATCGCAGACTGAGTTTGGATCGACAATGCTCTCAGATGGACTTTGGATGGACAGTGAGATTAGACTGAGTTTGGTTGGACAGTGACCTCAGATGAACATTGAGTTGTAAATTTTGAATGGTCAGTGATAATAGACTGATTTTGAATGGGCAGTGATCTCAGATGGACTTTGGATGGTCATTAATCTCAGACGGAGTTTGGATGGACAGTGACATCAGATGGACTTTGGATGGTCAATTATCTTATGCTGCGTTTGGATCAACTATATTTTCAGACTGAGTTTGAATGGTGAGTAATCTCATACTGAATTTGGATGTTCAGTAATCTCAGACTGAGTTTGGATTGTCAGTGATCACAGACGGAGTTTGGATGGACAGTGACATCAGATGCACATCGAATGGTCAGTTTAGATGGACAGTGATCTCTGAATGAGTTTGGATCGACAGTGTTCTTAGACTGAGTTTGTATGGACAGTAATATCAGACTGAGTTTGGATGGGCAGTAATCTCAGACTGAGTATGGATGGACAGTTGTCTCAAATGGACTTTGGATGGACAGTGATCACAGACGGCGTGTGGATGGACAGTAATTTCAGTTTGAGTTTGAATGGACAGTTATCTCAGACTGAGTTTGGATGGTCAGAACTCTGAGACTGAGTTTGGTTGGTCAGTGATCTCAGACTGAGTTTGGATCGACAATGCTCTCAGATGGACTTTGGATGCACATTGAGATTAGACTGAGTTTGGATGGACATTGACCTCAGATGGACTTTGGATTGTCAGAGATGTCAGACAGAGTTTGGATGGACAGTGACCTCAGATGCACATTGAATGGTCAGTTTTTTATCGATAGTGATATTAGACTAAATTTGGATGGCAGTGATCTCAGGTGGAATTTGGATGGTCAGTCATCTCAGACTGAGTTTGGATGGACTGTGACATCAGGTGGAATTTGGATGGTCAATTTGCTTATGCTGAGTTGGATTGACAATAATCTCAGACAGAGTTTGGATGGTGAGTAATCTCAGACTGAGTTTGGATGTTCAGTAATCTCAGACTGAGTTTGGATTGTCAGTGATCTCAGACTGAGTTTGGATGGACAGTGACATCAGATGCACATCAAATGATCAGTTTAGATGGACAGTGATCTCTGAATGAGTTTGAATCGACAGTGATCTTAGACTGAGTTTGTATGGACATAATATCAGACTGAGTTTGGATGGGCAGGAATCTCTGTCTGAGTTTGGATGGAAAGTAATCTCAAATGGACTTTGGATGGACAGTGATCTCAGACTGTGTTTGGATGGACAGTAATTTCAGACTGAGTTTGAATGGACAGTTATCTCTGACTGAGTTTGAATGGACAGTGATTTCAGACTGAGTTTGTATGGTCAGAAAACTCAGACTGTGTTTGGATGGACAGTAATTTCAGTTTGAGTTTGAATGGACAGTTATCTCAGACTGAGTTTGAATGGCCAGTGATTTCAGACTGAGTTTGGATGGTCAGAACTCTCAGACTGAGTTTGGTTGGTCAGTGATATCAGACTGAGTTTGGATCGGCAATGCTCTCAGATGGACTTTGGATGCACAGTGAGATTAGACTGAGAATGGATGGGCATTAACCTCAGATGGACTTTGGATAATCAGAGATGTCAGACTGAGTTTGGATGGACAGTGACCTCAGATGCACATTGAATGGTCAGTTTTTTATCGACAGTGATAATAGACTAAATTTTGATGGCAGTGATCGCAGACTGAGTTTGGATCGACAATGCTCTCAGATGGACTTTGGATGGACAGTGAGTTTAGACTGAGTTTGGTTGGACAGTGACCTCAGATGCACATTGAGTTGTAAATTTTGAATGGTCAGTGATAATAGACTGATTTTGAATGGGCAGTGATCTCAGATGGACTTTGGACGGTCATTAATCTCAGACGGAGTTTGGATGGACAGTGACATCAGATGGACTTTGGATGGTCAATTATCTTATGCTGCGTTTGGATCAACTATATTTTCAGACTGAGTTTGAATGGTGAGTAATCTCATACTGAATTTGGATGTTCAGTAATCTCAGACTGAGTTTGGATTGTCAGTGATCTCAGACGGAGTTTGGATGGACAGTGACATCAGATGCACATCGAATGGTCAGTTTAGATGGACAATGATCTCTGAATGAGTTTGGATCGACAGTGATCTTAGACTGAGTTTGTATGGACAGTAATATCAGACTGAGTTTGGATGGGCAGTAATCTGAGACTGAGTATGGTAGGACAGTTGTCTCAAATGGACTTTGGATGGACAGTGATCACAGACGGCGTGTGGATGGACAGTAATTTCAGTTTGAGTTTGAATGGACAGTTATCTCAGACTGAGTTTGAATGGGCAGTGATTTCAGACTGAGTTTGGATGGTCAGAACTCTCAGACTGAGTTTGGTTGGTCAGTGATCTCAGACTGAGTTTGGATCGACAATGCTCTCAGATGGACTTTGGATGCACATTGAGATTAGACTGAGAATGTATGGACATTAACCTCAGATGGACTTTGGATGGTCAGAGATGTCAGACAGAGTTTGGATGGACAGTGACCTCAGATGCACATTGAATGGTCAATTTTTTATCGATAGTGATAATAGACTAAATTTGGATGGCAGTGATCTCAGGTGGAATTTGGATGGTCAGTCATCTCAGACTGAGTTTGGATGGACTGTGACATCAGGTGGAACTTGGATGGTCAATTTGCTTCTGCTGAGTTGGATTGACAATAATCTCAGACAGAGTTTGGATGGTGAGTAATCTCAGACTGAATTTGGATGTTCAGTAATCTCAGACTGAGTTTGGATTGTCAGTGATCTCAGACTGAGTTTGGATGGACAGTGACATCAGATGCACATCAAATGATCAGTTTAGATGGACAGTGATCTCTGAATGAGTTTGAATCGACAGTGATCTTAGACTGAGTTTGTATGGACATAATATCAGACTGAGTTTGGATGGGCAGTAATCTCTGTCTGAGTTTGGATGGAAAGTAATCTCAAATGGACCTTGGATGGACAGTGATCTCTGACTGTGTTTGGATGGACAGTAATTTCAGACTGAGTTTGAATGGACAGTTATCTCAGACTGAGTTTGGATGGGCAGAAAACTCAGACTGGGTTTTAATGGTCAGTGATCGCAGACTGAGTTTGGATCGACAATGCTCTCAGATGGACTTTGGATGGACAGTGAGATTAGACTGAGTTTGGATGGACATTGACCATGAGATGGACTTTGGATGGTCAGAGAGGTCAGACTGAGTTTGGTTGGACAGTGACCTCAGATGCACATTGAGTTGTAAATTTTGAATGGTCAGTGATAATAAACTGATTTTGAATGGGCAGTGATCTCAGATGGACTTTGGATGGTCATTAATCTCAGACTGAGTTCGGATGGGCAGTGATTTCAGACTGAGTTTGTTTGGTCAGAAATCTCAGACTGAGTTTGGAAGGTCAGTGATCTCAGACTGAGCTTGGATCTAAAATGCTCTCAGATGCACTTTGGATGGACAGTGCGATTAGACTGAGTTTGGATGGACATTGACCTCAGATGGACTTTGGATGGTCAGAGAGGTCAGACTGAGTTTGGATGGAAAGTGACCTCAGAAGCACTTAGAATGGTCAGTTTTTTTAACTACAGTGATAATAGACTAAATTTGGATGGCAATGTTCTCAGGTGGACTTTGGATGGTCAGTCATCTCAGACTGAGTTTGGATGGACTGCGACATCAGGTGGACTTTGGATGGTCAATTATCTTATGCTGAGTTTGGATTGACATTAATCTCAGACAGAGTTTGGATGGTGAGTAATCTCAGACTGAATTTGGATGTTCAGTAATCTCAGACTGAGTTTGGATTGTCAGTGATCTCAGACTGAGTTTGGATGGACAGTGAAATCAGATGCACATCAAATGATCAGTTTAGATGGACAGTGATCTCTGAATGAGGTTGAATCGACAGTGATTTTAGACTGTGTTTGTATGGACAGTAATATCAGACTGAGTTTGGATGGTCAGTAATCTCTGTCTGAGTTTGGATGGAAAGTAATCTCAAATGGACTTTGGATGGACAGTGATCTCAGACTGTGTTTGGATGGACAGTAATTTCAGACTGAGTTTGAATGGACAGTTATCTCTGACTGAGTTTGAATGGACAGTGATTTCAGACTGAGTTTGTATGGTCAGAAAACTCAGACTGTGTTTGGATGGACAGTAATTTCAGTTTGAGTTTGAATGGACAGTTATCTCAGACTGAGTTTGAATGGCCAGTGATTTCAGACTGAGTTTGGATGGTCAGAACTCTCAGACTGAGTTTGGTTGGTCAGTGATATCAGACTGAGTTTGGATCGACAATGCTCTCAGATGGACTTTGGATGCACAGTGAGATTAGACTGAGAATGGATGGGCATTAACCTCAGATGGACTTTGGATAATCAGAGATGTCAGACTGAGTTTGGATGGACAGTGACCTCAGATGCACATTGAATGGTCAGTTTTTTATCGACAGTGATAATAGACTAAATTTTGATGGCAGTGATCGCAGACTGAGTTTGGATCGACAATGCTCTCAGATGGACTTTGGATGGACAGTGAGTTTAGACTGAGTTTGGTTGGACAGTGACCTCAGATGCACATTGAGTTGTAAATTTTGAATGGTCAGTGATAATAGACTGATTTTGAATGGGCAGTGATCTCAGATGGACTTTGGATGGTCATTAATCTCAGACGGAGTTTGGATGGACAGTGACATCAGATGGACTTTGGATGGTCAATTATCTTATGCTGCGTTTGGATCAACTATATTTTCAGACTGAGTTTGAATGGTGAGTAATCTCATACTGAATTTGGATGTTCAGTAATCTCAGACTGAGTTTGGATTGTCAGTGATCTCAGACGGAGTTTGGATGGACAGTGACATCAGATGCACATCGAATGGTCAGTTTAGATGGACAGTGATCTCTGAATGAGTTTGGATCGACAGTGATCTTAGACTGAGTTTGTATGGACAGTAATATCAGACTGAGTTTGGATGGGCAGTAATCTGAGACTGAGTATGGTAGGACAGTTGTCTCAAATGGACTTTGGATGGACAGTGATCACAGACGGCGTGTGGATGGACAGTAATTTCAGTTTGAGTTTGAATGGACAGTTATCTCAGACTGAGTTTGAATGGGCAGTGATTTCAGACTGAGTTTGGATGGTCAGAACTCTCAGACTGAGTTTGGTTGGTCAGTGATCTCAGACTGAGTTTGGATCGACAATGCTCTCAGATGGACTTTGGATGCACATTGAGATTAGACTGAGAATGTATGGACATTAACCTCAGATGGACTTTGGATGGTCAGAGATGTCAGACAGAGTTTGGATGGACAGTGACCTCAGATGCACATTGAATGGTCAATTTTTTATCGATAGTGATAATAGACTAAATTTGGATGGCAGTGATCTCAGGTGGAATTTGGATGGTCAGTCATCTCAGACTGAGTTTGGATGGACTGTGACATCAGGTGGAACTTGGATGGTCAATTTGCTTCTGCTGAGTTGGATTGACAATAATCTCAGACAGAGTTTGGATGGTGAGTAATCTCAGACTGAATTTGGATGTTCAGTAATCTCAGACTGAGTTTGGATTGTCAGTGATCTCAGACTGAGTTTGGATGGACAGTGACATCAGATGCACATCAAATGATCAGTTTAGATGGACAGTGATCTCTGAATGAGTTTGAATCGACAGTGATCTTAGACTGAGTTTGTATGGACATAATATCAGACTGAGTTTGGATGGGCAGTAATCTCTGTCTGAGTTTGGATGGAAAGTAATCTCAAATGGACCTTGGATGGACAGTGATCTCTGACTGTGTTTGGATGGACAGTAATTTCAGACTGAGTTTGAATGGACAGTTATCTCAGACTGAGTTTGGATGGGCAGAAAACTCAGACTGGGTTTTAATGGTCAGTGATCGCAGACTGAGTTTGGATCGACAATGCTCTCAGATGGACTTTGGATGGACAGTGAGATTAGACTGAGTTTGGATGGACATTGACCATGAGATGGACTTTGGATGGTCAGAGAGGTCAGACTGAGTTTGGTTGGACAGTGACCTCAGATGCACATTGAGTTGTAAATTTTGAATGGTCAGTGATAATAAACTGATTTTGAATGGGCAGTGATCTCAGATGGACTTTGGATGGTCATTAATCTCAGACTGAGTTCGGATGGGCAGTGATTTCAGACTGAGTTTGTTTGGTCAGAAATCTCAGACTGAGTTTGGAAGGTCAGTGATCTCAGACTGAGATTGGATCTAAAATGCTCTCAGATGCACTTTGGATGGACAGTGCGATTAGACTGAGTTTGGATGGACATTGACCTCAGATGGACTTTGGATGGTCAGAGAGGTCAGACTGAGTTTGGATGGAAAGTGACCTCAGAAGCACTTAGAATGGTCAGTTTTTTTAACTACAGTGATAATAGACTAAATTTGGATGGCAATGTTCTCAGGTGGACTTTGGATGGTCAGTCATCTCAGACTGAGTTTGGATGGACTGCGACATCAGGTGGACTTTGGATGGTCAATTATCTTATGCTGAGTTTGGATTGACATTAATCTCAGACAGAGTTTGGATGGTGAGTAATCTCAGACTGAATTTGGATGTTCAGTAATCTCAGACTGAGTTTGGATTGTCAGTGATCTCAGACTGAGTTTGGATGGACAGTGAAATCAGATGCACATCAAATGATCAGTTTAGATAGACAGTGATCTCTGAATGAGGTTGAATCGACAGCGATTTTAGACTGTGTTTGTATGGACAGTAATATCAGACTGAGTTTGGATGGTCAGTAATCTCTGTCTGAGTTTGGATGGAAAGTAATCTCAAATGGACTTTGGATGGACAGTCATCTCAGACTGAGTTTGGATGGACAGTAATTTCAGACTGAGTTTGAATGGACAGTTATCTCAGACTGAGTTTGTATGGTCAGAAAACTCAGACTGTGTTTGGATGGACAGTAATTTCAGACTGAGTTTGAATGGACAGTTATCTCAGACTGAGTTTGAATGGGCAGTGATTTCAGACTGAGTTTGGATGGTCAGAACTCTCAGACTGAGTTTGGTTGGTCAGTGATATCAGACTGAGTTTGGATCGAAAATGCTCTCAGATGGACTTTGGATGCACAGTGAGATTAGACTGAGAATGGATGGACATTAACCTCAGATGGACTTTGGATGATCAGAGATGTCAGACTGAGTTTGGATGGACTGTGACCACAGATGCACATTGAATGGTCAGTTTTTTATCGACAGTGATAATAGACTAAATTTGGATGGCAGTGATCGCAGACTGAGTTTGTATCGACAATGCTCTCAGATGGACTTTTGATGGACAGTGAGATTAGACTGAGTTTGGTTGGACAGTGACCTCAGATGCACATTGAGTTGTAAATTTTGAATGGTCAGTGATAATAGACTGATTTTGAATGGGCAGTGATCTCAGATGGACTTTGGATGGTCATTAATCTCAGACGGAGTTTGGATGGACAGTGACATCAGATGGACTTTGGATGGTCAATTATCTTATGCTGCGTTTGGATCAACTATAATCTCAGACAGAGTTTGAATGGTGAGTAATCTCAGTCTGAATTTGGATGTTCAGTAATCTCAGACTGAGTTTGGATTGTCAGTGATCTCAGACTGAGTTTGGATGGACAGTGACATCAGATGCACATCGAATGGTCAGTTTAGATGGAGAGTGATCTCTGAACGAGTTTGGATCGACAGTGATCTTAGACTGAGTTTGTATGGACAGTAATATCAGACTGAGTTTGGATGGGCAGTAATCTCAGACTGAGTTTGGATGGACAGTAATCTCAAATGGACTTTGGATGGACAGTGATCACAGACGGCGTTTGGATGGACAGTAATTTCAGTTTGAGTTTGAATGGACAGTTATCTCAGACTGAGTTTGAATGGGCAGTGATTTCAGACTGAGTTTGGATGGTCAGAACTCTCAGACTGAGTTTGGTTGGTCAGTGATCTCAGACTGAGTTTGGATCGACAATGCTCTCAGATGGACTTTGGATGCACAGTGAGATTAGACTGAGTTTGATGGACATTGACCTCAGATGGACTTTGGATGGTCAGAGATGTCAGACAGAGTTTGGATGGACAGTGACCTCAGATGCACATTGAATGGTCAGTTTTTTATCGACAATGATAATAGAATAAATTTGGATGGCAGTGATGTCAGGTGGACTTTGGATGGTCAGTCATCTCAGACTGAGTTTGGATGGACTGTGACATCAGGTGGACTTTGGATGGTCAATTTGCTTATGCTGAGTTGGATTGACAATAATCTCAGACAGAGTTTGGATGGTGAGTAATCTCAGACTGAATTTGGATGTTCAGTAATCTCAGACTGAGTTTGGATTGTCAGTGATCTCAGACTGAGTTTGGATGGACAGTGACATCAGATGCACATCAAATGATCAGTTTAGATGGACAGTGATCTCTGAATGAGGTTGAATCGACAGTGATCTTAGACTGAGTTTGTATGGACAGTAATATCAGACTGAGTTTGGATATTCAGTAATCTCAGACTGAGTTTGGATGGACAGTAATCTCAAATGGACTTTGGATGGACAGTGATCTCAGATTGCGTTTGGATGGACAGTAATTTCAGACTGAGTTTAAATGGACAGTTATCTCAGACTGAGTTTGGATGGGCAGTGATTTCAGACTGAGTTTGGTTGGTCAGAAAACTCAGACTGGGTTTTAATGGTCAGTGATCGCAGACTGAGTTTGGATCGACCATGCTCTCAGATGGACTTTGGATGGACAGTGAGATTAGACTGAGTTTGGATGGACATTGACCATGAGATGGACTTTGGATGTTCAGAGAAGTCAGACTGAGTTTGGTTGCACAGTGACCTCAGATGCACATTGAGTTGTAAATTTTGAATGGTCAGTGATAATAAACTGTTTCTGAATGGGCTGTCATCTCAGATGGACTTTGGATGGTCATTAATCTCAGACTGAGTTTAACTTGTCAGTGATCTCAGACTGAGTTTGGATGGACAGTGACATCAGATGCACATCAAATGATCAGTTTAGATGGACAGTGATCTCTGAATGAGTTTGGATCGACAGTGATCTTAGACTGAGTTTGTATGGACGGTAATATCAGACTGAGTTTGGATGGGCAGTAATCTCAGACTGAGTTTGGATGGACAGTAATCTCAAATGGACTTTGGATGTACAGTGACCTCAGACGGCGTGTGGATGGACAGTAATTTCCGTTTGAGTTTGAATGGACAGTTATCTCAGACTGAGTTTGAATGGGCAGTGACTTCAGACTGAGTTTGGATGGTCAGTGATCTCAGACTGAGTTTGGATCGACAATGCTCTCAGATGGACTTTGGATGCTCAGTTAGATTAGACTGAGTTTGGATGGACATTGACCTCAGATGGACTTTGGATGGTCAGTCATCTCAGACTGAGTTTGGATTGACTGTGACATCAGGTGGGCTTTGGATGGTCAATTTGCTTATGCTGAGTTGGATTGGCAATAATCTCATACAGAGTTTGGATGGTGAGTAATCTCAGACTGAATTTGGATGTTCAGTAATCTCAGACTGAGTTTAAATTGTCAGTGATCTCAGACTGAGTTTGAATGGACAGTGACATCAGATGCACATCAATTGATCAGTTTAGATGGACAGTGATCTCTGAATGAGGTTGAATCGACAGTGATCTTAGACTGAGTTTGTATGGACAGTAATATCAGACTGAGTTTGGATGGTCATTGATCTCTGTCTGAGTTTGGATGGAAAGTAATCTCAAATGGACTTTGGATGGACAGTGATCTCAGACTGTGTTTGGATGGACAGTAATTTCAGACTGAGTTTGAATGGAGAGTTATCTCAGACTGAGTTTGGATGGGCAGTGATTTCAGACTGAGTTTGTATGGTCAGAAAACTCAGACTGTGTTTGGATGGACAGTAATTTCAGTTTGAGTTTGAATGGACAGTTATCTCAGACTGAGTTTGAATGGGCAGTGATTTCAGACTGAGTTAGGATGGTCAGAACTCTCAAACTGCTTTAGGTTGGTCAGTGATATCAGACTGAGTTTGGATCGACAATGCTCTCAGATGGACTTTGGATGCACAGTGAGATTAGTCTGAGAATGGATGGACATTAACCTCAGATGGAGTTTGGATGATCAGAGATGTCAGACTGAGTTTGGATGGACAGTGACCTCAGATGCACATTGAATGGTCAGTTTTTTATCGACAATGATATTAGACTAAATTTGGGTGGCAGTGATCGCAGACTGACTTTGGATCGACAATGCTCTCAGATGGACTTTGGATGGACAGTGAGATTAGACTGAGTTTGGTTGGACAGTGACCTCAGATGCACATTGAGTTGTAAATTTTGAATGGTCAGTGATAATAGACTGATTTTGAATGGGCAGTGCTCTCAGATGGACTTTGGATGGTCAGTAATCTCAGACTGAGTTTGGATGGACAGTGACATTAGATGGACTTTGGATGGTCAATTATCTTATGCTGCGTTTGGATCAACAATAGTCTCAGACAGAGTTTGAATGGTGAGTAAACTCAGACTGAATTTGGATGTTCAGTAATCTCAGACTGAGTTTGGATTGTCAGTGATCTCAGACGGAGTTTGGATCGACAGTGACATCAGATGCACATCGAATGGTCAGTTTAGATGGACAGTGATCTCTGAATGAGTTTGGATCGACAGTGATCTTAGACTGAGTTTGTATGGACAGTAATATCAGACTGAGTTTGGATGGGCAGTAATCTCAGACTGAGTTTGGATGGACAGTAATCTCAAATGGACTTTGGATGGACAGTGATCACAGACGGCGTTTGGATGGGCAGTAATTTCAGTTTGAGTTTGAATGGACAGTTATCTCAGACTGAGTTTGGATCTACAATGCTCTCTGATGGACTTTGGATGCAAAGTGAGATTAGACTGAATTTGGATGGACATTGACCTCAGATGGACTTTGGATGGTCAGAGATGTCAGACTGAGTTTGGATGGACAGTGACCTCAGATGGACATTGAATGGTCAGTTTTTTATCGACAGTGATAATATACTAAATTTGGATGGCAGTGATCTCAGGTGGACTTTGGATGGTCAGTCATCTCAGACTGAGTTTGGATGGACTGTGACATCAGGTGGAACTTGGATGGTCAATTTGCTTCTGCTGAGTTGGATTGACAATAATCTCAGACAGAGTTTGGATGGTGAGTAATCTCAGACTGAATTTGGATGTTCAGTAATCTCAGACTGAGTTTGGATTGTCAGTGATCTCAGACTGAGTTTGGATGGACAGTGACATCAGATGCACATCAAATGATCAGTTTAGATGGACAGTGATCTCTGAATGAGTTTGAATCGACAGTGATCTTAGACTGAGTTTGTATGGACATAATATCAGACTGAGTTTGGATGGGCAGTAATCTCTGTCTGAGTTTGGATGGAAAGTAATCTCAAATGGACCTTGGATGGACAGTGATCTCTGACTGTGTTTGGATGGACAGTAATTTCAGACTGAGTTTGAATGGACAGTTATCTCAGACTGAGTTTGGATGGGCAGAAAACTCAGACTGGGTTTTAATGGTCAGTGATCGCAGACTGAGTTTGGATCGACAATGCTCTCAGATGGACTTTGGATGGACAGTGAGATTAGACTGAGTTTGGATGGACATTGACCATGAGATGGACTTTGGATGGTCAGAGAGGTCAGACTGAGTTTGGTTGGACAGTGACCTCAGATGCACATTGAGTTGTAAATTTTGAATGGTCAGTGATAATAAACTGATTTTGAATGGGCAGTGATCTCAGATGGACTTTGGATGGTCATTAATCTCAGACTGAGTTCGGATGGGCAGTGATTTCAGACTGAGTTTGTTTGGTCAGAAATCTCAGACTGAGTTTGGATGGTCAGTGATCTCAGACTGAGATTGGATCTAAAATGCTCTCAGATGCACTTTGGATGGACAGTGCGATTAGACTGAGTTTGGATGGACATTGACCTCAGATGGACTTTGGATGGTCAGAGAGGTCAGACTGAGTTTGGATGGAAAGTGACCTCAGAAGCACTTAGAATGGTCAGTTTTTTTAACTACAGTGATAATAGACTAAATTTGGATGGCAATGCTCTCAGGTGGACTTTGGATGGTCAGTCATCTCAGACTGAGTTTGGATGGACTGCGACATCAGGTGGACTTTGGATGGTCAATTATCTTATGCTGAGTTTGGATTGACATTAATCTCAGACAGAGTTTGGATGGTGAGTAATCTCAGACTGAATTTGGATGTTCAGTAATCTCAGACTGAGTTTGGATTGTCAGTGATCTCAGACTGAGTTTGGATGGACAGTGAAATCAGATGCACATCAAATGATCAGTTTAGATGGACAGTGATCTCAGAATGAGGTTGAATCGACAGTGATTTTAGACTGTGTTTGTATGGACAGTAATATCAGACTGAGTTTGGATGGTCAGTAATCTCTGTCTGAGTTTGGATGGAAAGTAATCTCAAATGGACTTTGGATGGACAGTCATCTCAGACTGAGTTTGGATGGACAGTAATTTCAGACTGAGTTTGTATGGTCAGAAAACTCAGACTGTGTTTGGATGGACCGTAATTTCAGTTTGAGTTTGAATGGACAGTTATCTCAGACTGAGTTTGAATGGGCAGTGATTTCAGACTGAGTTTGGATGGTCAGAACTCTCAGACTGAGTTTGGTTGGTCAGTGATATCAGACTGAGTTTGGATCGAAAATGCTCTCAGATGGACTTTGGATGCACAGTGAGATTAGACTGAGAATGGATGGACATTAACCTCAGATGGACTTTGGATGATCAGAGATGTCAGACTGAGTTTGGATGGACTGTGACCACAGATGCACATTGAATGGTCAGTTTTTTATCGACAGTGATAATAGACTAAATTTGGATGGCAGTGATCGCAGACTGAGTTTGTATCGACAATGCTCTCAGATGGACTTTTGATGGACAGTGAGATTAGACTGAGTTTGGTTGGACAGTGACCTCAGATGCACATTGAGTTGTAAATTTTGAATGGTCAGTGATAATAGACTGATTTTGAATGGGCAGTGATCTCAGATGGACTTTGGATGGTCATTAATCTCAGACGGAGTTTGGATGGACAGTGACATCAGATGGACTTTGGATGGTCAATTATCTTATGCTGCGTTTGGATCAACTATAATCTCAGACAGAGTTTGAATGGTGAGTAATCTCAGACTGAGTTTGTATGGACAGTAATATCAGACTGAGTTTGGATGGGCAGTAATCTCAGACTGAGTTTGGATGGACAGTAATCTCAAATGGACTTTGGATGGACAGTGATCACAGACGGCGTTTGGATGGACAGTAATTTCAGTTTGAGTTTGAATGGACAGTTATCTCAGACTGAGTTTGAATGGGCAGTGATTTCAGACTGAGTTTGGATGGTCAGAACTCTCAGACTGAGTTTGGTTGGTCAGTGATCTCAGACTGAGTTTGGATCGACAATGCTCTCAGATGGACTTTGGATGCACAGTGAGATTAGACTGAGTTTGATGGACATTGACCTCAGATGGACTTTGGATGGTCAGAGATGTCAGACAGAGTTTGGATGAACAGTGACCTCAGATGCACATTGAATGGTCAGTTTTTTATCGACAGTGATAATAGAATAAATTTGGATGGCAGTGATGTCAGGTGGACTTTGGATGGTCAGTCATCTCAGACTGAGTTTGGATGGACTGTGACATCAGGTGGACTTTGGATGGTCAATTTGCTTATGCTGAGTTGGATTGACAATAATCTCAGACAGAGTTTGGATGGTGAGTAATCTCAGACTGAATTTGGATGTTCAGTAATCTCAGACTGAGTTTGGATTGTCAGTGATCTCAGACTGAGTTTGGATGGACAGTGACATCAGATGCACATCAAATGATCAGTTTAGATGGACAGTGATCTCTGAATGAGGTTGAATCGACAGTGATCTTAGACTGAGTTTGTATGGACAGTAATATCAGACTGAGTTTGGATATTCAGTAATCTCAGACTGAGTTTGGATGGACAGTAATCTCAAATGGACTTTGGATGGACAGTGATCTCAGATTGCGTTTGGATGGACAGTAATTTCAGACTGAGTTTAAATGGACAGTTATCTCAGACTGAGTTTGGATGGGCAGTGATTTCAGACTGAGTTTGGTTGGTCAGAAAACTCAGACTGGGTTTTAATGGTCAGTGATCGCAGACTGAGTTTGGATCGACCATGCTCTCAGATGGACTTTGGATGGACAGTGAGATTAGACTGAGTTTGGATGGACATTGACCATGAGATGGACTTTGGATGTTCAGAGAGGTCAGACTGAGTTTGGTTGCACAGTGACCTCAGATGCACATTGAGTTGTAAATTTTGAATGGTCAGTGATAATAAACTGTTTCTGAATGGGCTGTCATCTCAGATGGACTTTGGATGGTCATTAATCTCAGACTGAGTTTAACTTGTCAGTGATCTCAGACTGAGTTTGGATGGACAGTGACATCAGATGCACATCAAATGATCAGTTTAGATGGACAGTGATCTCTGAATGAGTTTGGATCGACAGTGATCTTAGACTGAGTTTGTATGGACGGTAATATCAGACTGAGTTTGGATGGGCAGTAATCTCAGACTGAGTTTGGATGGACAGTAATCTCAAATGGACTTTGGATGTACAGTGACCTCAGACGGCGTGTGGATGGACAGTAATTTCCGTTTGAGTTTGAATGGACAGTTATCTCAGACTGAGTTTGAATGGGCAGTGACTTCAGACTGAGTTTGGATGGTCAGTGATCTCAGACTGAGTTTGGATCGACAATGCTCTCAGATGGACTTTGGATGCTCAGTTAGATTAGACTGAGTTTGGATGGACATTGACCTCAGATGGACTTTGGATGGTCAGTCATCTCAGACTGAGTTTGGATTGACTGTGACATCAGGTGGGCTTTGGATGGTCAATTTGCTTATGCTGAGTTGGATTGGCAATAATCTCATACAGAGTTTGGATGGTGAGTAATCTCAGACTGAATTTGGATGTTCAGTAATCTCAGACTGAGTTTAAATTGTCAGTGATCTCAGACTGAGTTTGAATGGACAGTGACATCAGATGCACATCAATTGATCAGTTTAGATGGACAGTGATCTCTGAATGAGGTTGAATCGACAGTGATCTTAGACTGAGTTTGTATGGACAGTAATATCAGACTGAGTTTGGATGGTCATTGATCTCTGTCTGAGTTTGGATGGAAAGTAATCTCAAATGGACTTTGGATGGACAGTGATCTCAGACTGTGTTTGGATGGACAGTAATTTCAGACTGAGTTTGAATGGAGAGTTATCTCAGACTGAGTTTGGATGGGCAGTGATTTCAGACTGAGTTTGTATGGTCAGAAAACTCAGACTGTGTTTGGATGGACAGTAATTTCAGTTTGAGTTTGAATGGACAGTTATCTCAGACTGAGTTTGAATGGGCAGTGATTTCAGACTGAGTTAGGATGGTCAGAACTCTCAAACTGCTTTAGGTTGGTCAGTGATATCAGACTGAGTTTGGATCGACAATGCTCTCAGATGGACTTTGGATGCACAGTGAGATTAGTCTGAGAATGGATGGACATTAACCTCAGATGGACTTTGGATGATCAGAGATGTCAGACTGAGTTTGGATGGACAGTGACCTCAGATGCACATTGAATGGTCAGTTTTTTATCGACAATGATATTAGACTAAATTTGGGTGGCAGTGATCGCAGACTGACTTTGGATCGACAATGCTCTCAGATGGACTTTGGATGGACAGTGAGATTAGACTGAGTTTGGTTGGACAGTGACCTCAGATGCACATTGAGTTGTAAATTTTGAATGGTCAGTGATAATAGACTGATTTTGAATGGGCAGTGCTCTCAGATGGACTTTGGATGGTCAGTAATCTCAGACTGAGTTTGGATGGACAGTGACATTAGATGGACTTTGGATGGTCAATTATCTTATGCTGCGTTTGGATCAACAATAGTCTCAGACAGAGTTTGAATGGTGAGTAAACTCAGACTGAATTTGGATGTTCAGTAATCTCAGACTGAGTTTGGATTGTCAGTGATCTCAGACGGAGTTTGGATCGACAGTGACATCAGATGCACATCGAATGGTCAGTTTAGATGGACAGTGATCTCTGAATGAGTTTGGATCGACAGTGATCTTAGACTGAGTTTGTATGGACAGTAATATCAGACTGAGTTTGGATGGGCAGTAATCTCAGACTGAGTTTGGATGGACAGTAATCTCAAATGGACTTTGGATGGACAGTGATCACAGACGGCGTTTGGATGGGCAGTAATTTCAGTTTGAGTTTGAATGGACAGTTATCTCAGACTGAGTTTGGATCTACAATGCTCTCTGATGGACTTTGGATGCAAAGTGAGATTAGACTGAATTTGGATGGACATTGACCTCAGATGGACTTTGGATGGTCAGAGATGTCAGACTGAGTTTGGATGGACAGTGACCTCAGATGGACATTGAATGGTCAGTTTTTTATCGACAGTGATAATATACTAAATTTGGATGGCAGTGATCTCAGGTGGACTTTGGATGGTCAGTCATCTCAGACTGAGTTTGGATGGACTGTGACATCAGGTGGAACTTGGATGGTCAATTTGCTTCTGCTGAGTTGGATTGACAATAATCTCAGACAGAGTTTGGATGGTGAGTAATCTCAGACTGAATTTGGATGTTCAGTAATCTCAGACTGAGTTTGGATTGTCAGTGATCTCAGACTGAGTTTGGATGGACAGTGACATCAGATGCACATCAAATGATCAGTTTAGATGGACAGTGATCTCTGAATGAGTTTGAATCGACAGTGATCTTAGACTGAGTTTGTATGGACATAATATCAGACTGAGTTTGGATGGGCAGTAATCTCTGTCTGAGTTTGGATGGAAAGTAATCTCAAATGGACCTTGGATGGACAGTGATCTCTGACTGTGTTTGGATGGACAGTAATTTCAGACTGAGTTTGAATGGACAGTTATCTCAGACTGAGTTTGGATGGGCAGAAAACTCAGACTGGGTTTTAATGGTCAGTGATCGCAGACTGAGTTTGGATCGACAATGCTCTCAGATGGACTTTGGATGGACAGTGAGATTAGACTGAGTTTGGATGGACATTGACCATGAGATGGACTTTGGATGGTCAGAGAGGTCAGACTGAGTTTGGTTGGACAGTGACCTCAGATGCACATTGAGTTGTAAATTTTGAATGGTCAGTGATAATAAACTGATTTTGAATGGGCAGTGATCTCAGATGGACTTTGGATGGTCATTAATCTCAGACTGAGTTCGGATGGGCAGTGATTTCAGACTGAGTTTGTTTGGTCAGAAATCTCAGACTGAGTTTGGATGGTCAGTGATCTCAGACTGAGATTGGATCTAAAATGCTCTCAGATGCACTTTGGATGGACAGTGCGATTAGACTGAGTTTGGATGGACATTGACCTCAGATGGACTTTGGATGGTCAGAGAGGTCAGACTGAGTTTGGATGGAAAGTGACCTCAGAAGCACTTAGAATGGTCAGTTTTTTTAACTACAGTGATAATAGACTAAATTTGGATGGCAATGCTCTCAGGTGGACTTTGGATGGTCAGTCATCTCAGACTGAGTTTGGATGGACTGCGACATCAGGTGGACTTTGGATGGTCAATTATCTTATGCTGAGTTTGGATTGACATTAATCTCAGACAGAGTTTGGATGGTGAGTAATCTCAGACTGAATTTGGATGTTCAGTAATCTCAGACTGAGTTTGGATTGTCAGTGATCTCAGACTGAGTTTGGATGGACAGTGAAATCAGATGCACATCAAATGATCAGTTTAGATGGACAGTGATCTCAGAATGAGGTTGAATCGACAGTGATTTTAGACTGTGTTTGTATGGACAGTAATATCAGACTGAGTTTGGATGGTCAGTAATCTCTGTCTGAGTTTGGATGGAAAGTAATCTCAAATGGACTTTGGATGGACAGTCATCTCAGACTGAGTTTGGATGGACAGTAATTTCAGACTGAGTTTGTATGGTCAGAAAACTCAGACTGTGTTTGGATGGACAGTAATTTCAGTTTGAGTTTGAATGGACAGTTATCTCAGACTGAGTTTGAATGGGCAGTGATTTCAGACTGAGTTTGGATGGTCAGAACTCTCAGACTGAGTTTGGTTGGTCAGTGATATCAGACTGAGTTTGGATCGAAAATGCTCTCAGATGGACTTTGGATGCACAGTGAGATTAGACTGAGAATGGATGGACATTAACCTCAGATGGACTTTGGATGATCAGAGATGTCAGACTGAGTTTGGATGGACTGTGACCACAGATGCACATTGAATGGTCAGTTTTTTATCGACAGTGATAATAGACTAAATTTGGATGGCAGTGATCGCAGACTGAGTTTGTATCGACAATGCTCTCAGATGGACTTTTGATGGACAGTGAGATTAGACTGAGTTTGGTTGGACAGTGACCTCAGATGCACATTGAGTTGTAAATTTTGAATGGTCAGTGATAATAGACTGATTTTGAATGGGCAGTGATCTCAGATGGACTTTGGATGGTCATTAATCTCAGACGGAGTTTGGATGGACAGTGACATCAGATGGACTTTGGATGGTCAATTATCTTATGCTGCGTTTGGATCAACTATAATCTCAGACAGAGTTTGAATGGTGAGTAATCTCAGACTGAGTTTGTATGGACAGTAATATCAGACTGAGTTTGGATGGGCAGTAATCTCAGACTGAGTTTGGATGGACAGTAATCTCAAATGGACTTTGGATGGACAGTGATCACAGACGGCGTTTGGATGGACAGTAATTTCAGTTTGAGTTTGAATGGACAGTTATCTCAGACTGAGTTTGAATGGGCAGTGATTTCAGACTGAGTTTGGATGGTCAGAACTCTCAGACTGAGTTTGGTTGGTCAGTGATCTCAGACTGAGTTTGGATCGACAATGCTCTCAGATGGACTTTGGATGCACAGTGAGATTAGACTGAGTTTGATGGACATTGACCTCAGATGGACTTTGGATGGTCAGAGATGTCAGACAGAGTTTGGATGAACAGTGACCTCAGATGCACATTGAATGGTCAGTTTTTTATCGACAGTGATAATAGAATAAATTTGGATGGCAGTGATGTCAGGTGGACTTTGGATGGTCAGTCATCTCAGACTGAGTTTGGATGGACTGTGACATCAGGTGGACTTTGGATGGTCAATTTGCTTATGCTGAGTTGGATTGACAATAATCTCAGACAGAGTTTGGATGGTGAGTAATCTCAGACTGAATTTGGATGTTCAGTAATCTCAGACTGAGTTTGGATTGTCAGTGATCTCAGACTGAGTTTGGATGGACAGTGACATCAGATGCACATCAAATGATCAGTTTAGATGGACAGTGATCTCTGAATGAGGTTGAATCGACAGTGATCTTAGACTGAGTTTGTATGGACAGTAATATCAGACTGAGTTTGGATATTCAGTAATCTCAGACTGAGTTTGGATGGACAGTAATCTCAAATGGACTTTGGATGGACAGTGATCTCAGATTGCGTTTGGATGGACAGTAATTTCAGACTGAGTTTAAATGGACAGTTATCTCAGACTGAGTTTGGATGGGCAGTGATTTCAGACTGAGTTTGGTTGGTCAGAAAACTCAGACTGGGTTTTAATGGTCAGTGATCGCAGACTGAGTTTGGATCGACCATGCTCTCAGATGGACTTTGGATGGACAGTGAGATTAGACTGAGTTTGGATGGACATTGACCATGAGATGGACTTTGGATGTTCAGAGAGGTCAGACTGAGTTTGGTTGCACAGTGACCTCAGATGCACATTGAGTTGTAAATTTTGAATGGTCAGTGATAATAAACTGTTTCTGAATGGGCTGTCATCTCAGATGGACTTTGGATGGTCATTAATCTCAGACTGAGTTTAACTTGTCAGTGATCTCAGACTGAGTTTGGATGGACAGTGACATCAGATGCACATCAAATGATCAGTTTAGATGGACAGTGATCTCTGAATGAGTTTGGATCGACAGTGATCTTAGACTGAGTTTGTATGGACGGTAATATCAGACTGAGTTTGGATGGGCAGTAATCTCAGACTGAGTTTGGATGGACAGTAATCTCAAATGGACTTTGGATGTACAGTGACCTCAGACGGCGTGTGGATGGACAGTAATTTCCGTTTGAGTTTGAATGGACAGTTATCTCAGACTGAGTTTGAATGGGCAGTGACTTCAGACTGAGTTTGGATGGTCAGTGATCTCAGACTGAGTTTGGATCGACAATGCTCTCAGATGGACTTTGGATGCTCAGTTAGATTAGACTGAGTTTGGATGGACATTGACCTCAGATGGACTTTGGATGGTCAGTCATCTCAGACTGAGTTTGGATTGACTGTGACATCAGGTGGGCTTTGGATGGTCAATTTGCTTATGCTGAGTTGGATTGGCAATAATCTCATACAGAGTTTGGATGGTGAGTAATCTCAGACTGAATTTGGATGTTCAGTAATCTCAGACTGAGTTTAAATTGTCAGTGATCTCAGACTGAGTTTGAATGGACAGTGACATCAGATGCACATCAATTGATCAGTTTAGATGGACAGTGATCTCTGAATGAGGTTGAATCGACAGTGATCTTAGACTGAGTTTGTATGGACAGTAATATCAGACTGAGTTTGGATGGTCATTGATCTCTGTCTGAGTTTGGATGGAAAGTAATCTCAAATGGACTTTGGATGGACAGTGATCTCAGACTGTGTTTGGATGGACAGTAATTTCAGACTGAGTTTGAATGGAGAGTTATCTCAGACTGAGTTTGGATGGGCAGTGATTTCAGACTGAGTTTGTATGGTCAGAAAACTCAGACTGTGTTTGGATGGACAGTAATTTCAGTTTGAGTTTGAATGGACAGTTATCTCAGACTGAGTTTGAATGGGCAGTGATTTCAGACTGAGTTAGGATGGTCAGAACTCTCAAACTGCGTTAGGTTGGTCAGTGATATCAGACTGAGTTTGGATCGACAATGCTCTCAGATGGACTTTGGATGCACAGTGAGATTAGTCTGAGAATGGATGGACATTAACCTCAGATGGAGTTTGGATGATCAGAGATGTCAGACTGAGTTTGGATGGACAGTGACCTCAGATGCACATTGAATGGTCAGTTTTTTATCGACAATGATATTAGACTAAATTTGGATGGCAGTGATCGCAGACTGACTTTGGATCGACAATGCTCTCAGATGGACTTTGGATGGACAGTGAGATTAGACTGAGTTTGGTTGGACAGTGACCTCAGATGCACATTGAGTTGTAAATTTTGAATGGTCAGTGATAATAGACTGATTTTGAATGGGCAGTGCTCTCAGATGGACTTTGGATGGTCAGTAATCTCAGACTGAGTTTGGATGGACAGTGACATTAGATGGACTTTGGATGGTCAATTATCTTATGCTGCGTTTGGATCAACAATAATCTCAGACAGAGTTTGAATGGTGAGTAAACTCAGACTGAATTTGGATGTTCAGTAATCTCAGACTGAGTTTGGATTGTCAGTGATCTCAGACGGAGTTTGGATCGACAGTGACATCAGATGCACATCGAATGGTCAGTTTAGATGGACAGTGATCTCTGAATGAGTTTGGATCGACAGTGATCTTAGACTGAGTTGGTATGGACAGTAATATCAGACTGAGTTTGGATGGGCAGTAATCTCAGACTGAGTTTGGATGGACAGTAATCTCAAATGGACTTTGGATGGACAGTGATCACAGACGGCGTTTGGATGGGCAGTAATTTCAGTTTGAGTTTGAATGGACAGTTATCTCAGACTGAGTTTGGATCTACAATGCTCTCTGATGGACTTTGGATGCAAAGTGAGATTAGACTGAATTTGGATGGACATTGACCTCAGATGGACTTTGGATGGTCAGAGATGTCAGACTGAGATTGGATGGACAGTGACCTCAGATGCACATTGAATGGTCAGTTTTTTTATCGACAGTGATAATATACTAAATTTGGATGGCAGTGATCGCAGGTGGACTTTGGATGGTCAGTCATCTCAGACTGAGTTTGGATGGACTGTGACATCAGGTGGACTTTGGATGGTCAATTAGCTTATGCTGAGTTGGATTGGCAATAATCTCAGACAGAGTTTGGATGGTGAGTAATCTCAGACTGAATTTGGATGTTCAGTAATCTCAGACTGAGCTTAAATTGTCAGTGATCTCAGACTGAGTTTGAATGGACAGTGACCTCAGATGCACATCAATTGATCAGTTTAGATGGACAGTGATCTCTGAATGAGTTTGAATCGACAGTGATCTTAGACTGAGTTTGTCTGGACAGTAATATCAGACTGAGTTTGGATGGTCAGTAATCTCAGACTGAGTTTGGATGGACAGTAATCTCAAATGGACTTTGGATGGACAGTGATCTCAGACTGCGTTTGGATGGACAGTAATTTCAGCTTGAGTTTGAATGGACTGTTATCTCAGACTGAGTTTGGATGGGCAGTGATTTCAGACTGAGTTTGTATGGTCAGAAATCTCAGACTGTGTTTTAATGGTCAGTGATCGCAGACTGAGTTTGGATCGACAATGATCTCAGATGGACTATGGATGGACAGTGAGATTAGACTGAGTTTGGTTGGACAGTGACCTCAGATGCACATTGAGTTGTAAATTTTGAATGGTCAGTGATAGTAAACTGATTTTGAATGGGCAGTGATCTCAGATGGACTTTGGATGGTCATTAATCTCAGACTGAGTTCGGATGGACAGTGACATCAGATGGACTTTGGATGGTCAATTATCTTATGCAGCGTTTGGATCAACTATAATCTCAGACAGAGTTTGAATGGTGAGTAATCTCAGACTGAATTTGGATGTTCAGTAATCTCAGACTGAGTTTGGATTGTCAGTGATCTCAGACTGAGTTTGGATGGACAGTGACATCAGATGCACATTGAATGGTCAGTTTAGATGGACAGTGATCTCTGAATGTGTTTGAATCGACATTGATCTTAGACTGAGATTTTATGGACAGTGATATCAGACTGAGTTTGGATGGTCAGTAATCTCAGACTGAGTTTGGATGGACAGTAATCTCAAATGGACTTTGGATGGACTGTGATTTCAGACTGCGTTTGGATGGACAGTAAATTCAGACTGAGTTTGAATGAACAGTTATGTCAGACTGAGTTTGGATGGGCAGTGATTTCAGACTGAGTTTGGTTGGTCAGAAATCTCAGAATGAGTTTGGATGGTCAGTGAGCTCAGACTGAGTTTGGATCTTCAATGCTCTCAGATGGACTTTGGATGGACAAAGAGATTAGACTGAGTTTGCATGGACATTGACCATGAGATGGACTTTGGATGGTCAGTGAGCTCAGACTGAGTTTGGTTGGACGGTGACCTCAGAAGCACATTGAGTTGTAAATTTTGAATGGTCAGTGATAATAAACTGATTTTGAATGGGCAGTGAACTCAGATGGACTTTGGATGGTCAGTAATCTCAGACTGAGTTTGGATGGACAGTGAAATCAGATGGACTTTGGATGGTCAATTATCTTATGCTGCGTTTGGATCAACAATAATCTCAGACAGAGTTTGAATGGTGAGTAATCTCAGACTGAATTTGGATGTTCAGTAATCTCAGACTGAGTTTGGATTGTCAGTGATCTCAGACTGAGTTTGGATGGACAGTGACATCAGATGCACATTGAATGGTCAGTTTAGATGGACAGTGATCTCTGAATGAGTTTGAATCGACAGTGATCTTAGACTGAGATTGTATGGACAGTAATATCAGACTGAGTTTGGATATTCAGTATTCTCAGACTGAGTTTGGATGGAGAGTAATCTCAAATGGACTTTGGTTGGACAGTGATCTCAGACTGCGTTTGGATGGACAGTAATTTCAGACTGAGTTTGAATGGACAGTTATCTCAGACTGAGTTTGGATGGGCAGTGATTTCAGACTGAGTTTGTATGGTCAGAAATCTCAGACTGAGTTTGGATGGTCAGTGATCTCAGACTGAGTTTGGATCTACAATGCTCTCAGATGCACTTTGGATGGACATTGAGATTAGACTGAGTTTGGATGGACATTGACCTCATATGGACTTTTGATGGTCAGTCATCTCAGACTGAGTTTGAATGGACTGCGACATCAGGTGGACTTTGGATGGTCAATTATCTTATGCTGAGTTTGGATTGACAATAATCTCAGACAGAGTTTGGATGGTGAGTAATCTCAGACTGAATTTGGATGTTCTGTAATCCCAGACTGAGTTTGGATTGTCAGTGATCTCAGACTGAGTTTGGATGGACAGTGACATCAGATGCACATCAAATGATCAGTTTAGATGGACAGTGATCTCTGAATGAGGTTTTTTCGACAATGATCTTAGACTGAGTTTGTATGGACTGTAATATCAGACTGAGTTTGGATGGTCAGTGATCTCAGACTGAGTTTGGATCGACAATGCTCTCAGATGGACTTTGGATGGGCAGTGAGATTAGATTGAGTTTGAATGGACATTGAAATCAGATGGACTTGCGAAGGTCAGTGATGTCAGACTGAGTTTGGATGGAAAGTAACCTCAGATGCACTTTGAATGGTCAGTTTTTTATCGACAGTGAGAATAGACTACAATAGGATGGCAGTGTTATCAGGTGGACTTTGGATGGTCAATTATATTATGCTGAGATTGGATGGACTGTGACATCAGATGGACTTTGGATGGTCAATTATCTTATGCTGAGTTTGGATCAACAATAATCTCAGACAGAGTTTGAATGGTGAGTAATCTCAGACTGAATTTGGATGTTCAGTAATCTCAGACTGAGTTTGGATTGTCAGTGATCTCAGAATGAGTTTGGATGGACAGTGACATCAGATGCACTTTGAATGGTCCGATTAGATGGACAGTGATCTCTGAATGAGTTTGGATCGACAGTGATCTTAGACTGAGATTCTAGGGACAGTAATATCATACTGAGTTTGATTGTTCAGTAATCTCTGACTGAGTTTGGATGGACAGTAATCTCAAATGGACATTCCGTGGACAGTGATCTCCGACTGTGTTTGGATGGCAGTAATTTCAGACTGAGTTTGAATGGACATTTATTTCAGACTGAGTTTGGATGGGCAGTTATTTCAGACTGAGTTTGGATGGTCAGAAATCTCAGACTGAGTTTGGTTGGTCAGTGATCTCAGACTGAGTTTGGATCGACAATGCTCTCAGATGGACTTTGGATGGACAGTGAGATTAGACTGAGTTTGGTTGGACAGTGACCTCAGATGCACATTGAGTTGTAAATTTTGAATGGTCAGTGATAATAAACTGATTTTGAATGGGCAGTGATCTCAGATGGACTTTGGATGGTCAGTAATCTCAGACTGAGTTTGGATGGACAGTAATTTCAAATGGACTTTGGATAGACAGTGATCTCAGACTGCGTTTGGATGGACACTAATTTCAGACTGAGTTTGAATGGACAGTTATCTCAGACTGAGTTTGGATGGGCAGTGATTTCAGACTGAGTTTGGCTGGTCAGAAATCTCAGACTGAGTTTGGATGGTCAGTGATCTCAGACTGAGTTTGGATCTACATTGCTCTCAGATTGACTTTGGATTGACAGTGAGATTAGACTGAGTTTGGATGGACATTGAACTCAAATGGATTTTGGATGGTCAGTGATGTCAGACTGAGTTTGGATGGAAAGTGACCGCAGATGCACATTGAATGGTCAGTTTTTTATCGACAGTGATAATAGACTAAATTTGGATTTCAGTGATCTCAGGTGGACTTTGGATGGTCAATTATCTTATGCTGAGTTTGGATGGACTGTGACATCAGATGGACTTTGGATGGTCAATTATCTTATGCTGAGTTTGGATCAACAATAATCTCAGACAGAGTTTGAATGGTGAGTAATCTCAGACTGAATTTGGATTTTCAGTAATCTCAGACTGAGTTTGGATTGTCAGTGATCTCAGACTGAGTTTGGATGGACAGTGACATCAGATGCGCATCAAATGATCAGTTTAGATGGACAGTGATCTCTGAATGAGGTTGAACCGCCAGTGATCTTAGACTGAGTTTGTATGGACAGTAATATCAGACTGTGTTTGGATGGTCAGTAATCTCAGACTGAGTTTGGATGGACAGTAATCACACATGGACTTTGGATGGACAGTGATCTCAGACTGCGTTTGGATGGACAGTAATTTCAGACTGAGTTTGAATGGACAGTTATCTCAGACTGAGTTTGGATGGGCAGAGATTTCAGGCTGAGTTTGGATGGTCAGAAATCTCAGACTGGGTTTGGATGGCAGTGATCGCAGACTGAGTTTGTATCGACAATGCTCTCAGATGGACTTTGGATGGACAGTGAGATTAGACTGAGTTTGGTTGGACAGTGACCTCAGATGCACATTGAGTTGTAAATTTTGAATGGTCAGTGATAATAGACTGATTTTGAATGGGCAGTGCTCTCAGATGGACTTTGGATGGTCAGTAATCTCAGACTGAGTTTGGACGGACTGTGAAATCAGATGGACTTTGGAAGGTCAATTATCTAATGCTGCGTTTGGATCTACAATAATCTCAGACAGAGTTTGAATGGTGAGTAATCTCAGACGGAATTTGCATGTTCAGTAATCTCAGACTGAGTTTGGATTGTCAGTGATCTCAGACTGAGTTTGGATGGACAGTGACATCAGATGCACATTGAATGTTCAGGTTAGATGGACAGTGATCTCTGAATGAGTTTGGATCGACAGTGATCTTAGACTGAGATTGTATGGACAGTCTTATCAGACTGAGTTAGGAAGGTCAGTAATCTCGGACTGAGTTTGGATGGACAGTAAACTCAAATGGACTTTGGATGGTCAGTTTTTTATCGACAGTGATAATAGACTAAATTTGGATGGCAGTGATCTCAGGTGGAGTTTGGATGGTCAGTCATCTCAGACTGAGTTTGGATGGACTGTGACATCAGATGGACTTTGGATGGTCAATTATCTTATGCTGAGTTTGGATTGAAAATAATCTCAGACAGAGTTTGGATGGTGAGTTATCTCAGACTGAATTTGGATGTTCAGTAATCTCAGACTGAGTTTGGATTGTCACTGATCTCAGACGGAATTTGGATGGACAGTGACATCAGAAACACATCAAGTGATCAGTTTGGATGGACAGTGAGCTCTGAATGAGTTTGAATCGACAGTGCTCTTTGACTGAGTTTGTATGGACTGTAATATCAGACTGAGTTTGGATGGTCAGTAATCTCAGACTGAGTTTGGATGGACAGTGACAGCAGATGCACATTGAATTGTCAGTTTAGATGGACAGTGATCTCTGAATGAGTTTGGATCGACAGTGATCTTAGGCTGAGATTCTAGGGACAGTAATATCAGACTGAGTTTGGATGGTCAGTAATCTCATACTGCCTTTGGATGGACAGTAATTTCAGACAAAGTTTGAATGGACAGTTATCACAGACTGAGCATGGATGGGCAGTGATTTCAGACTGAGTTAGGATGGTAAGTAATCTCGGACTGAGTTTGGATGTGCAGTAACCTCAAATGGACTTTGGATGGACAGTGATCTCATACTGCGTTTGGATGGGCAGTAATTTCAGACTGAGTTTGAATGGACAGTTATCTCAGACTGAGTTTGGATGGTCAATGATCCCTGACTGAGATTGGATCTACAATGCTCTCAGATGGACTTTGGATGGACAGTGAGATTAGGCTGAATTTGGATGGACATTGAACTCAGATGGACGTTGGATGGTCAGTGATGTCAGACTGAGTTTGGATGGACAGTGACCTCAGATGCACATAGAATGGTCTTTAATTTATCGACAGTGATAATAGACTAAATTTGGATGGCAGTGATCTCAGGTCGAGTTTGGATGGTCAGTCATCTCAGACTGAGTTTGGATGGACTGTGACATCAGATGGACTTTGGATGGTCAATTAACTTATGCTGAGTTTGGATTGAAAATAATCTCAGACAGAGTTTGGATGGTGAGTAATCTCAGACTGAATTTGGATGTTCAGTAATCTCAGACTGAGTTTGGGTTGTCAGTGGTCTCAGATGGAGTTTGGATGGACAGTGACATCAGATGCACATCGAATTGTCAGTTTAAATGGACAGTGATCTCTGAATGAGCTTGAATAGACTGTGATCTTAGACTGAGATTGTATGGACAGTAATATCAGACCGAGTTTGGATGGTCAGTAATCTCAGACTGAGATGGATGGACATTAATCTCAAATGGACTTTGGATGGACAGTGATCTCAGACTGCGTTTGGATGGACAGTAATTTCAGACTGAGTTTGAATGGACAGTTATCTCAGACTGAGTTTGGATGAGCAGTGATTTCAGACTGAGTTTGGATGGTCAGAAATCTCAGACTGAGTATGGATCGACAATGCTCTCAGATGGACTTTGGATGGACTATGAGATTAGCCTGGCTTTGGTTGGACAGTGACCTCAGATGCACATTGAAAGGTAAATTTTGAATGGACAGTGATATTAGACTGATTTTGGATGGGCAGTGTTCTCAAATGGACATTGGCTGGTCAGAAATCTCAGACTGAGTTTGGATGGTCAGTGATCGCAGACTGAGTTTGGATCGACAATTCTCTCAGATGGACTTTGGATGGACAGTGAGATTAGACTGAGTTTGGTTGGACAGTGACCTCAGATGCACATTGAGTTGTAAATTTTGAATGGTCAGTGATAATAGACTGATTTTGAATGGGCAGTGCTCTCAGATGGACTTTGGATGGTCAGTAATCTCAGACTGAGTTTCGATGGACAGTGACATCAGATGCACATTGAATGGTCAGTTTAGATGGACAGTGATCTCTGAATGAGTTTGAATCGACAGTGATCTTAGACTGAGATTTTATGGACAGTAATATCAGACTGAGTTTGGATGGTCAGTAATCTCAGACTGCGTTTGGATGGACAGTAATTTCAGACTGAGTTTGAATGGACAGTTATCTCAGACTGAGTTTGGATGGGCAGTGATTTCAGACTGAGTTTGGCTGGTCAGAAATCTCAGACTGAGTATGGATGGTCAGTGATCTCAGACTGAGTTTGGATCTACAATGCTCTCAGATTGACTTTGGATTGACAGTGAGATTAGACTGAGTTTGGATGGACATTGAACTCAAATGGGTTTTGGATGGTCAGTGATGTCAGACTGAGTTTGGATGGAAAGTGACCGCAGATGCACATTGAATGGTCAGTTTTTTATCGACAGTGATAATAGACTAAATTTGGATTTCAGTGATCTCAGGTGGACTTTGGATGGTCAATTATCTTATGCTGAGTTTGGATGGACTGTGACATCAGATGGACTTTGGATGGTCAATTATCTTATGCTGAGTTTGGATCAACAATAATCTCAGACAGAGTTTGAATGGTGAGTAATCTCAGACTGAATTTGGATGTTCAGTAATCTCAGAATGAGTTTGGATTGTCAGTGATCTCATACTGAGTTTGGATGGACAGTGACATCAGATGCACATTGAATGGTCGGTTTAGATGGACAGTGATCTCTGAATGAGTTTGGATCGACAGTGATCTTAGACTGAGATTGTATGGACAGTAATATCAGACTGAGTTAGGATGGTAAGTAATCTCGGACTGAGTTTGGATGTGCAGTAACCTCAAATGGACTTTGGATGGACAGTGATCTCATACTGCGTTTGGATGGGCAGTAATTTCAGACTGAGTTTGAATGGACAGTTATCTCAGACTGAGTTTGGATGGTCAGTGATCCCTGACTGAGTTTGGATCTACAATGCTGTCAGATGGACTTTGGATGGACAGTGAGATTAGGCTGAATTTGGATGGACATTGAACTCAGATGGACGTTGGATGGTCAGTGATGTCAGACTGAGTTTGGATGGACAGTGACCTCAGATGCACATAGAATGGTCTTTATTTTATCGACAGTGATAATAGACTAAATTTGGATGGCAGTGATCTCAGGTCGAGTTTGGATGGTCAGTCATCTCAGACTGAGTTTGGATGGACTGTGACATCAGATGGACTTTGGATGGTCAATTATCTTATGCTGAGTTTGGATTGAAAATAATCTCAGACAGAGTTTGGATGGTGAGTAATCTCAGACTGAATTTGGATGTTCAGTATTCTCAGACTGAGTTTGGGTTGTCAGTGATCTCAGACGGAGTTTGGATGGACAGTGACATCAGATGCACATCGAATTGTCAGTTTAAATGGACAGTGATCTCTGAATGAGCTTGAATAGACTGTGATCTTAGACTGAGATTGTATGGACAGTAATATCAGACCGAGTTTGGATGGTCAGTAATCTCAGACTGAGATGGATGGACATTAATCTCAAATGGACTTTGGATGGACAGTGATCTCAGATTGCGTTTGGATGGACAGTAATTTCAGACTGAGTTTGAATGGACAGTTATCTCAGACTGAGTTTGGATGGGCAGTGATTTCAGACTGAGTTTGGATGGTCAGAAATCTCAGACTGAGTATGGATCGACAATGCTCTCAGATGGACTTTGGATGGACTTTGAGATTAGCCTGGCTTTGGTTGGACAGTGACCTCAGATGCACATTGAATGGTAAATTTTGAATGGACAGTGATATTAGACTGATTTTGGATGGGCAGTGATCTCAGATGGACATTGGATGGTCAGTAATCTCAGACTGAGTTTGGATGGACAGTGACATCAGATGGACTTTGGATGGTCAATTATCTTATGCTGTGTTGGGTTCAACAATAATCTCAGACAGACTTTGGATGGTGAGTAATCTCAGACTGAATATGGATGTTCAGTAATCTCAGACTTAGTTTGGATGGTCAGTGATCTCAGACTGAGTTTGGAAGGACAGTGACATCAGATGTAGATAGAATGGTAAGTTTAGGTGGACAGTGATCTCTGACTGAGTTTGGATCGACAGTGATCTTAGACTGAGTTTGTATGGACAGTAATATCAGACTGAGTTTGGATGGTCAGTGATCTCAGATGGACTTTGAATTTTCAGTAATCTCAGACTGAGTTTGGATGGACAGTAATCTCAGACTGAGTTTGGATGGTCAGTGATTTCAGACTGAGTTTGGATGTTCAGTAATCTCAGACTGAGTTTGGATGGACTGTGACATCAGATGGACTTTGGATGGTCAATTATCTTATGTTGAGTTTGGATTGACAATAAACTCAGACAGAGTTTGGATGGTCAGTAATTTCAGACTGAGTTTGGATGGACAGTTATCTCAGACTGAGTTTGGATGGGCGGAGATTTCAGACTGAGTTTGGATGGTCAGAAATCTCAGACTGAGTATGGATGGTCAGTGATCTCAGACTGAGTTTGGATGGTCAGAAATCTCAGACTGAGTATGGATGGTCAGCGAACTCATACTGAGTTTGGATCGACAATGCTCTCAGATGGACTTTGGATGGACAGTGAGATTAGACTCAGTTTGGATGGACAGTGACCTCAGATGCACATTGAATTGTAAATTTTGAATGAACAGTGATATTGGACTGAATTTGGATGGGCAGTGATCTCAAATGGATTTGGATGGTCAGTAATCTCAGTCTGAGTTTGCTTGGACAGTGACATCAGATGGACTTTGGATGGTCAATAATCTTATGGTGAGTTTGGATCAACAATAATCTCAAACAGAGTTTGGATGGTTAGTAATCTCAGACTGTGTTTGGATGTTCAGTAATCTCAGACTGAGTTTGGATGGTCAGTGAGCTCAGACAGAGTTTGGATGTACAGTGACATCAGATGTACATCGAATGGTCAGTTTAGATGGACAGTGATCTCTGAATGAGTTTGACTCGACAGTGATCTTAAACTGACTTTGTATGGACAGTAATATCAGACTGAGTTTGGATGGTCAGTAATCTCAGACTGAGTTTGGATTGACAGTTATCTCAAATGGACTTTGGATGGACAGTGATCTCAGAGAGCGTCTGGATGGACAGTAATTTCAGACTGAGTTTGAATGGACATTTATCTCGGAATGAGTTTGGATGGACAGTAATTTCAGACTGAGTTTGAATGGACAGTTATCTCAGACAGAGTTTGGATGGGCAGTGATTTCAGACTGAGTTTGGTTGGTCAGAAATCTCAGACTGAGTTTGGATGGTCAGTTATCTCAGACTGAGTTTGGATCGACAATGCTCTCAGATGGACATTGTATGGACAGTGAGATTAGACTGTTTTCGGTTGGACAGTGACCTCAGATGCACATTGAATGGTAAATTTTGAATGGACAGTGATACTAGACTGATTTTGGATGGGCAGTGATCTCAGATGGACTTTGGATGTTCAGTAATCTCAGACTGAGTTTGGATGGACAGTGAAATCAGATTTACTTTGGATGGTCAATTATCTTATGCTGAGTTTGGATCAACAATAATCTCAGACAGAGTTTGAATAGTTAGTAATCTCAGACTGAATTTGGATGTTCAGTAATCTTAGACTTAGTTTGAATTGTTAGTGATCTCAGACTGAGTTTGGAAGGACAGTGACATCAGATGCACATTGAATGGTCAGTTTAGTTGGACAGTGAGCTCTGAATGAGTTTTAATCGACAGTGATCTTAGACTGAGATTGTATGGACAGTAATATCAGACTGAGTTTGGATGGTCAGTAATTTCAGAGTGAGTTTGGATGGACAGTAATCTCAAATGGACTTTGGATGGACAGTCATCTCAGTCTGCGTTTGGATGGACAGTAATTTCAGACTGAGTTTGAATGTACAATTATCTCAGACTGAGTTTGGATGGGCAGTGATTTCAGACTGAGTTTGGTTGGTCAGAAATCTCAGACTGAGTTTGAATCTACAATGCTCTCAGATGGACCTTGGATGGACAGTGAGATTAGACTGAGTTTGGATGGACATTGACCTCAGATGGACGTTGGATGGTCAGTGATGTCAGACTGAGTTTGGATGGACAGTGACCTCAGATGCACATTGAATGGTCAGTTTTTTATCGACAGTGATAATAGACTAAATTTGGATGGCTGTGATCTCAGACTGAGTTTGGATGGACAGTGACATCAGATGTAGATAGAATGGTAAGGTTAGATGGACAGTGATCTCTGACTGAGTTTGGATCGACAGTGATCTTAGACTGAGTTTGTATGGACAGTAATATCAGACTGATTTGGATGGTCAGTAATCTCAGATAGAATTTGAATGGTCAGTAATCTCAGACTGAGTTTGGATGGACAGTAATCTCAGACTGAGTTTGGATGGTCAGTGATTTCAGATTGAGTTTGGATGGTCAGTAATCTCAGACTGATTTTGGATGGTCTGTAATCTCAGACAGAATATGAATGGTCAGTAATCTCAGGCTGAGTTTGGATGGTCTGTAATCTCAGACTGAGATTGGATGGTCAGTTATGTCAGATTGAGTTTGGATGGACAGTGACCTCAGAAGCACATTGAATGGTCAGTTTTTTATCGACAGTGATAATAGACTAAATTGGGATGGAAGTGATCTCAGATGGACTTTGGATGGTCAATCATCTCAGACTGAATTTGGATGGACTGTGACATCAGATGGACTTTGGATGGTCAATTACCTTATGCAGAGTTTGGATCGACAATAATCTCAGACAGAGTTTGGATGGTGAGTAATCTCAGACTGAGTTTGGATGGGCAGTAATCTCAGACTGAGTTTGGATGGTCAGTGATCTCAGACTGAGTTTGGATCTACAATGCTCTCAGATGGACTTTGGATGGACAGTGAGATTAGACTGAGTTTGGATGGACATTGACCTCAGATGGACTTTGGATGGTCATTGATGTCAGACTGAGTTTGGATGGACAGTGACCTCAGATGCACATTGAATGGTCATTTTTTTATCGACAGTGATAATAGACTAAATTTGGTTGGCAGTGAGCTCAGGTGGACTTTGGATGGTCAGTCATGTCAGACTGAGTTTGGATGGACTGTGACATCAGATGGACTTTGGATGGTCAATTATCTTATGCTGAGTTTGGATTGACAATGATCTCAGACAGAGTTTGGATGGTGAGTAATCTCAGACTCTTTTTGGATGTTCAGTAATCTCAGACTGAGTTTGGATTGTCAGTGATCTCAGACGGAGTCTGGATGGACAGTTACATCAGATGCACATCAAATGGTCAGTTTCGATGGACAGTAATCTCTGAATGAGTTGGAATCGACAGTGATCTTAGACTGAGTTTGTATGGACAGTAATATCAGACTGAGTTTGAATGGACAGTGATTTCAGACTGAGTTTGGATGGACAGTAATTTCAGACTGAGTTTGAATGGACAGTGATTTCAGACTGAGTTTGGATGGTGAGTAATCTCAGACTCTTTTTGGATGTTCAGTAATCTCAGACTGAGTTTGGATCGACAATGCTCTCAGATGGACTTTGGATGGACAGTGAGATTAGACTGAGATTGGTTGGACAGTGACCTCAGATGCACATTGAATGGGAAGTTTTGAATGGACAGTGATATTAGATTTATTTTGGATGGGCAGTGATCTCAGATGGACATTGGATGGTCAGTAATCTCAGACTGAGTTTGGATGGAAAGTGACATCAGAGGGACTTTGAATGGTCAGTTATCTTATGCTGAGTTTGTATCAACAATAATCTCAGACAGACTTTGGATGGTGAGTAATCTCAGACTGAGTATGGATGTTCAGTAATCTCTGACTGAGTTTGGATGGTCAGTGATCTCAGACTGAGTTTGGAAGGACAGTGACATCAGATGTAGATAGAATGTTAAGTTAAGATGGACAGTGATCTCTGACTGAGTTTGGATCGACAGTGATCTTAGATTGAGTTTGTATGGACAGTAATATCAGAAAGAGTTTGGATGGTCTGTGATCTCAGATGGACTTTGAATGGTCAGTAATCTCAGACTGAGTTTGGATGGACAGTAATCTCAGACTGAGTTTGGATGGTCAGTGATTTCAGACTGAGCTTGGATGGTCAGTAATCTCAGATAGAGTTTGGATGGTCTGTAATCTCAGACAGAGTTTGGATGGTCAGTAATCTCAGATTGAGTTTGGATGGTCAGTGATGCCAGATTGAGTTTGGATGGACAGTTACCTCAGATGCACATTGAATGGTCAGTTTTGTATCGACATTGATAATAGACTAAATTTGGATGGCAGTGATCTCAGATGGACTTTGGATGGTCAATCATTTCAGACTGAGTTTGGATGGACGGTGACATCAGATGGACTTTGGATGGTCAATTATCTTATGCTGAGTTTGGATCGACAATAGTCTCAGACAGAGTTTGGATGGTGAGTAATCTCAGACTGAGTTTGGATGTTCAGTGATCTCAGACTGAGTTTGGATTGTCAGTGACATCAGATGCACATTGAATAGTCAGTTTAGATGGGCAGTGATCTCTGAGTGAGTTTGGATCGACAGTGATCTTAGACTGAGTGTTTTTGGACAGTAATATCAGACTGAGTTTGGATGGACAGTAATCTCAAATGGACATTGGATGGCCAGTGATCTCAGACTGCGTTTGGATGGACAGTTATTTCAGACTGAGTTTGGATGGGCGGAGATTTCAGACTGAGTTTGGATGATCAGAAATGTCAGACTGAGTATGGATGGTCAGTGAACTCAGACTGAGTTTGGATCGACAATGCTCTCAGATGGACTTTGGATGGACACTGAGATTACACTGAGTTTGGATGGACAGTGACCTCAGATGCACATTGAATGGTCAGTTTTTTATCGACAGTGATAATAGACTAAATTTGGATGGCAGTGATCTCAGGTGGACTTTGGATGGTCAATTAACGTATGCTGAGTTTGGTTGGACTGTGACAAAAGATGGACTTTGGATGGTCAATTATCTTATGCTGCGTTTGGACTGACAATAATTTCAGACAGAGTTTGGATGGTGAGAAATCTCAGACTGAATTTGGATGTTCAGTAATCTCAGACTGAGTTTGGATTGTCAGTGATCTCAGACGTAGTTTGGATGGACAGTGACATCAGATGCACATCGAATTGTCCGTTTAGATGGACAGTGATCTCTGAATGAGCTTGAATCGACAGTGATCTTAGACTGAGTTTGTATGGACAGTAATACCAGGCCGAGTTTGGATGGTCAGTAATCTCAGACTGAATTCGGATGGACAGTAATCTCAAATGGACTTTGGATGGACAGTGATCTCTGACTGAGTTTGGATGGTCAGAACTCTCAGACTGAGTTTGGATGGTCAGTGATCTCAGACTGAGTTTGGATCGACAATGCTCTCAGATGGACTTTGGATGGACAGTGAGATTAGACTGAGTTTGGTTGGACAGTGACCCCCGATGCACATTGAATAGTAAATTTTGAATGGACAGTGATATTAGACTGATTTTGGATGGGCAGTGATCTCAGATGGACATTGGATAGTCAGTAATCTCAGACTGAGTTTGGATGGTCAGTGACATCAGATGGACTTTGGATGGTCAATTATCTTATGCTGAGTTTGGATCAGCAATAATCTCAGACAGACTTTGGATGGTGAGTAATCTCAGAATGAGTTTGGATGGTCTGTAATCTCAGACTCAGCTTGGATGGTCAGTGTATCAGACTGAGTTTGAATGGACAGTGACATCAGATGTAGATAGAATGGTAAGTTTAGCTGGACAGTGATCTCTGACTGAGTTTGGATCGACAGTGAGCTTAGACTGAGTTTGGATGGACAGTAATCTCAGACTGAGTTTGGAAGGTCAGTGATTTCAGACTGAGTTTGGATGGTGAGTAATCTCAGATTGAGTATGGATGTTCAGTAATCTCAGACTGAGTTTGGATGGTCAGTGATCTCAGACTGAGTTTGGATGGACAGTGACATCTGATGTAGATAGAATGGTAAGTTTAGATGGACAGTGATCTCTGACAGATTTGGATCGACAGTGATCTTAGACTGAGTTTGTATGGACATTAATATCAGACTGAGCTTGGTTGGTCAGTGATCTCAGATGGACTTTGAATGGTCAGTAATCTCAGACTGAGTTTGGATGGACAGTAATCTCAGACTGAATTTGGATGGTCAGTGATTTCAGACTGAATTTGGATGGTCAGTAATCTCAGACTGAGTTTGGATGGTCTGTAATCTCAGACAGAGCTTGAATGGTTAGTAATATCAGACTGAGTTTGGATGGTCAGAAATCTCAGACTGAGTTTGGATGGTCAGTGATCTCAGACTGAGTTTGTATGGACAGTGAGATTAGGCTGAGTTTGGATGGTCAGTAATCTCAGACTGAGTTTGGATCTACAATGCTCTCAGATGGACTTTGGATGGACAGTGAGATTAGACTGAGTTTGGATGGACATTGAACTCAGATGGATTTTGGAAAGTCAGTGATGTCAGACTGAGTTTGGATGGAAAGTGACCTCAGATGCACATTGAATGGTCAGTTTTTTATCGACAGTGATAATAGACTAAATTTGAATTTCAGGGATCTCAGGTGGACTTTGGATGGTCAATTATCTTATGCTGAGTTTGGATGGACTGTGACATCAGGTGGACTTTGGATGGTCAATTATCTTATGCTGAGTTTGGATCAACAATAATCTCAGACAGAGTTTGAATGGTGAGTAATCTCAGACGGAATTTGGATGTTCAGTAATCTCAGACTGAGTTTGGATTGTCAGTGATCTCAGACTGAGTTTGGATGGACAGTGACATCAGATGCACATTGAATGTTCAGGTTAGATGGACAGTGATCTCTGAATGAGTTTGGATCGACAGTGATATTAGACTGAGATTGTATGGACAGTAATATCAGACTGAGTTAGGAAGGTCAGTAATCTCGGACTGAGTTTGGATGGACAGTAAACTCAAATGGACTTTACATGGTCAGTTTTTTATCGACAGTGATAATAGACTAAATTTGGATGGCAGTGATCTCAGGTGGAGTTTGGATGGTCAGTCATCTCAGACTGAGTTTGGATGGACTGTGACATCAGATGGACTTTGGATGGTCAATTATCTTATGCTGAGTTTGGATTAAAAATAATCTCAGACAGAGTTTGGATGGTGAGTTATCTCAGACTGAATTTGGATGTTCAGTAATCCCAGACTGAGTTTGGATTGTCACTGATCTCAGACGGAATTTGGATGGACAGTGACATCAGAAATACATCAAGTGATCAGTTTGGAAGGACAGTGATCTCTGAATGAGTTTGAATCGACAGTGATCTTTGACTGAGTTTGTATGGACAGTAATATCAGACTGAGTTTGGATGGTCAGTAATCTCAGACTGAGTTTGGATGGACTGTGACATCAGATGGACTTTGAATGGTCAATTATCTTATGCTGAGTTTGGATTGAAAATAAACTCAGACAGAGTTTGGATGGTGAGTTATCTCAGACTGAATTTGGATGTTCAGTAATCCCAGACTGAGTTTGGATTGTCAGTGATCTCAGATGGAATTTGGATTGACAGTGACATCAGAAACGCATCAAGTGATCAGTTTGGATGGACAGTGTTCTCTGAATGAGTTTGAATCGACAGTGATCTTTGACTGAGTTTGTATGGACAGTAATATCAGACTGAGTTTGGATGGTCAGTAATCTCAGACTGAGTTTGGATGGACAGTAATCTCAAATGGAATTTGGATGGACAGTGATCTCAGACTGCGTTTGGATGGACAGTAATTTCAGACTGAGTTTGGATGGTCAGAAATCTCAGACTGGGTTTGGATGGTCATTGATCGCAGACTGAGTTTGGATCGACAAGGCTCTCAGATGGACTTTGGATGGACAGTGAGATTAGACTGAGTTTGGTTGGACAGTGACCTCAGATGCACATTGAGTTGTAAATTTTGAATGGTCAGTGATAATAGACTGATTTTGAATGGGCAGTGCTCTCAGATGGACTTTGGATGGTCAGTAATCTCAGACTGAGTTTGGATGGACAGTGACATCAGACGGACTTTGGATGGTCAATTATCTTACGCTGCGTTTGGATCAACAATAATCTCAGACAGAGTTTCAATGGTGAGTAATCTCAGACTGAATTTGGATGTTCAGTAATCTCAGACTGAGTTTGGATTGTCAGTGATCTCAGACGGAGTTTCGATGGACAGTGACATCAGATGCACATTGAATGGTCAGTTTAGATGGACAGTGATCTCTGAATGAGTTTGAATCAACAGTGATCTTAGACTGAGATTTTATGGACAGTAATATCAGACTGAGTTTGGATGGTCAGTAATCTCAGACTGAGTTTGGATGGAGAGTAATCTCAAATGGACTTTGGATAGACAGTGAGCTCAGACTGCGTTTGGATGGACAGTAATTTCAGACTGAGTTTGAATGGACAGTTATCTTAGAGTGAGTTTGGATGGGCAGTGATTTCAGACTGAGTTTGGCTGGTCAGAAATCTCAGACTGAGTTTGGATGGTCAGTGATCTCAGACTGAGTTTGGATCTACAATGCTCTCAGATGGACTTTGGATTGACAGTGCGATTAGACTGAGTTTGGATGGACATTGAACTCAAATGGATTTTGGATGGTCAGTGATGTCAGACTGAGTTTGGATGGAAAGTGACCGCAGATGCACATTGAATGGTCAGTTTTTTATCGACAGTGATAATAGACTAAATTTGGATTTCAGTGATCTCAGGTGGACTTTGGATGGTCAATTATCTTATGCTGAGTTTGGATGGACTGTGACATCAGATGGACTTTGGATGGTCAATTATCTTATGCTGAGTTTGGATCAACAATAATCTCAGACAGAGTTTGAATGGTGAGTAATCTCAGACTGAATTTGGATGTTCAGTAATCTCAGACTGAGTTTGGATTGTCAGTGATCTCATACTGAGTTTGGATGGACAGTGACATCAGATGCACATTGAATGGTCGGTTTAGATGGACAGTGATCTCTGAATGAGTTTGGATCGACAGTGATCTTAGACTGAGATTGTATGGACAGTAATATCACACTGAGTTAGGATGGTAAGTAATCTCGGACTGAGTTTGGATGTGCAGTAAACTCAAATGGACTTTGGATGGACAGTGATCTCATACTGCGTTTGGATGGACAGTAATTTCAGACTGAGTTTAAATGGACAGTCATCTCAGACTGAGTTTGGATGGGCAGTGATTTCAGACTGAGTTTGGTTTTCAGAAATCTCAGACTGAGTTTGGATGGTCAGTGATCCCTGACTGAGTTTGGATCTACAATGCTCTCAGATGGACTTTGGATGGTCAGTGAGATTAGGCTGAACTTGCATGGACATTGAACTCAGATGGACGTTGGATGGTCAGTGATGTCAGACTGAGTTTGGATGGACAGTGACCTCAGATGCACATAGAATGGTCTTTTTTTTATCGACAGTGATAATAGACTAAATTTGGATGGCAGTGATCTCAGGTCGAGTTTGGATGGTCAGTCATCTCAGACTGAGTTTGGATGGACTGTGATATCAGATGGACTTTGGATGGTCAATTATCTTATGCTGAGTTTGGATTGAAAATAATCTCAGACAGAGTTTGGATGGTGAGTAATCTCAGACTGAATTTGGATGTTCAGTAATCTCAGACTGAGTTTGGGTTGTCAGTGATCTCAGACGGAGTTTGGATGGACAGTGACATCAGATGCACATCGAATTGTCAGTTTAAATGGACAGTGATCTCTGAAAGAGCTTGAATAGACTGTGATCTTCGACTGAGATTGTACGGACAGTAATATCAGACCGAGTTTGGATGGTCAGTAATCTCAGACTGAAATGGATGGACAGTAATCTCAAATGGACTTTGGATGGACAGTGATCTCAGACTGCGTTTGGATGGACAGTTATCTCAGACTGAGTTTGGATGGGCAGTGATTTCAGACTGAGTTTGGATGGTCAGAAATCTCAGACTGAGTATGGATCGACAATGCTCTCTGATGGACTTTGGATGGACTTTGAGATTAGCCTGACTTTGGTTGGACAGTGACCTCAGATGCACATTGAATGGTAAATTTTGAATGGACAGTGATATTAGACTGATTTTTTTATGGGCAGTGATCTCAGATGGACTTTGGATGGTCAGTAATCTCAGACTGAGTTTGGATGGACAGTGACATCAGATGGACTTTGGATGGTCAATTATCTTATGCTGTGTTGGGTTCAACAATAATCTCAGACAGACTTTGGATGGTGAGTAATCTCAGACTGAATATGGATGTTCAGTAATCTCAGACTGAGTTTGGTTGGTCAGTGATCTCATACTGAGTTTGGAAGGACAGTGACATCAGATGTAGATAGAATGGTAAGTTTAGATGGACAGTGATCTCTGACTGAGTTTGGATCGACAGTGATCTTAGACTGAGTTTGTATGGGCATTAATATCAGACTGAGTTTGGATGGTCAGTGATCTCAGATGGACTTTGAATTTTCAGTAATCTCAGACTGAGTTTGGATGGACAGTGATTTCAGACTTAGTTTGGATGGTCAGTAATCTCAGACAGAGTATGGATGTTCAGTAATCTCAGACTGAGTTTGGATGGTCAGTGATGTCAGAATGTGTTTGGATGGACAGTGACCTCAGATGCACATTGAATGGTCAGTTTTCTATCGACAGTGATAATAGGCTAAATTTGGATGGCTGTGATCTCAGGTGGACTTTGGATCGTCAGTCATCTCAGACTGAGTTTGGATGGACTGTGACATCAGATGGACTTTGGATGGTCAATTATCTTATGCTGAGTTTGGATTGAAAATAATTTCAGACAGAGTTTGGATGGTGAGTAATCTCAGACTGAATTTGGATGTTCAGTAATCTCAGACTGAGTTTGGGTTGCCAGTGATCTCAGATGGAGTTTGGATGGACAGTGACATCAGATGCACATAGAATTGTCAGTTTAAATGGACAGTGATCTCTGAATGAGCTTGAATAGACTGTGATCTTAGACTGAGATTGTATGGACAGTAATATCAGACCGAGGTTGGATGGTCAGTAATCTCAGACTGAAATGGATATACAGTAATCTCAAATGGACATTGGATGGACAGTGATCTCAGACTGCATTTGGATGGACAGTAATTTCAGACTGAGTTTGAATGGACAGTTATCTCAGACTGAGATTGGATGGGCAGTGATTTCAGACTGAGTTTGAATTGTCAGAAATCTCAGACTGAGTATGGATCGAGAATGCTTTCAGATGGACTTTGGATGGACTTTGAGATTAGCCTGACTTTGGTTGGACAGTGACCTCAGATGCACATTGAATGGTAAATTTTGAATGTAAAGTGATATTAGACTGATTTTGGATGGGCAGTGATCTCAGATGGACATTGGATGGTCAGTAATCTCAGACTGAGTTTGGATGGACAGTGACATCAGATGGACTTTGGATGGTCAATTATCTTATGCTGTGTTGGGTTCAACAATAATCTCAGACAGACTTTGGATGGTGAGTAACCTCAGACTGAATATGGATGTTCAGTAATCTCAGACTTAGTTTGGATGGTCAGTGATCTCAGACTGAGTTTGGAAGGACAGTGACATCAGATGTAGATAGAATGGTAAGTTTAGATGGACAGTGATCTCTGACTGAGTTTGGATCGACAGTGATCTTAGACTGAGTTTGTATGGACAGTAATATCAGACTGAGTTTGGATGGTCAGTGATCTCAGATGGACTTTGAATTTTCAGTAATCTCAGACTGAGTTTGGATGGACAGTAATATCAGACAGAGTATGGATGTTAAGTAATCTCAGACTGAGTTTGAATGGTCAGTGATGTCAGATTGTGTTTGGATGGACACTGACCTCAGATGCATTGAATGGTCAGTTTTTTATCGACAGTGATAATAGGCTAAATTTGGATGGCTGTGATCTCAGGTGGACTTTGGTTGGTCAGTCATCTCAGACTGAGTTTGGATGGACTGTGACATCAGATGGACTTTGGATTGTCAATTATCTTATGCTGAGTTTGGATTGACAATAAACTCAGACAGAGTTTGGATGGTCAGTAATTTCAGACTGAGTTTGGATGGACAGTTATCTCAGACTGAGTTTGGATGGTCAGTGATCTCAGACTGAGTTTGGATGGACAGTGACCTCAGTTGTACATAGAATGGTAAGTTTAGATGGACAGTGATCTCTGACTGAGTTTGGATCGAAAGTGATCTTAGACTGAGTTTGTATGGACATTAATATCAGACTGAGTTTGGATGGTCAGTGATCTCATATTGTCTTTGAATGGTCAGTAATCTCAGACTGAGTTTGGATAGACAGTAATCTCAGACTGAGTTTGGATGGTCAGTGATTTCAGACTGAGTTTGGATGGTCAGTCATCTCAGACTGATTTTGGATGGTCAATAATCTCAGATTGATTTTGGAGGGTCTGTACTCTCAGACTGAGTTTGGATGGTCAGAGAACTCAGACTGAGTTTCTATGGACAGTGACATCAGATGCACTTTGAACTGTCAGTTTTGATGTACAGTGATCTCAGACTGAGTTTTAATGGTCAGTGATCTCTGACTGAGTTTGGATCGACAGTGCTCTCAGATGGACTTTGGATGGACAGTGATCTTAGACTGAGTTTGGATGTACAGTGATCTCAGATGGACTTTGGATGGGCAGTAATCTCAGATTGAGTTTGGATGGACACTGATTTCAGACTGAGTTTGGATGGACAGTATTCTCAGACAGATTGGATGGTCCGTAATCTCAGAATGAGTTTGGATGGACAGTGATTTCAGTATGAGTTTGGATGGTCAGTAATCTCAGACTGAGTTTGGACGGTCCGTGATCTCAGACTGTGTTTGGATGGTCAGTGATCTTAGACTGAGTTTGTATGGACAGTAATATCAGACTGAGTTTGGATGGTCTGTGATCTTAGACTGAGTTTGTATGGACAGTAATATCAGACTGAGTTTGGATGGTCTGTGATCTTAGACTGAGTTTGGATGGTCAGTGATTTCAGACTGAGTTTGGATGGACAGTAATCTCAAGACTGAGTTTGGATGGTCAGTAATCTCAGACTGAATTTGGAAGGTCAATAATCTCAGACTGAATTTGGATGGACAGTAATATCAGACTGAGTTTGGATGGTCAGTGATTTCGGACTGAGTTTGGATGGTCAGTAATCTCAGACTGAGTTTGGATGGTCAGTGATCTCAGATAGACTTTGGATGGACAGTGGTCATAGACTAAGTTTGAATGGACAATGACCTCAGATGCACATTGAATGGTCAGTTTTGTATCGACAGTGATAGACTAAATTTGGATGGCAGTGATCTCAGATGGACTTTGGAAGGTCAGTCATCTGAGACTGAGTTTGGATGGATTTTGACATCAGATGGACTTTGGATGGTCAATTATCTTATGCTGAGTTTGGATCGACAATAATCACAGACAAGTTTGGATGGTGATTAATCTCAGACAGAATTAGGATGTTCAGTGATCTCAGATTGAGTTTGGATCGGGAGTGATCTTAGACTGAGTTTGTATGGACAGTAATATCAGACTGAGTTTGGAAGGTCAGTAATCTCAGACTGAGTTTGGATGGACTGTGATCTCTGACAGAGCTGGTATGGCAAGTGATCTTAGACTGAGTTTGAATGGGCAGTGATCTCAGATGGACTTTGGATGGACAATGATCTCAGACTGCATTTGGTTGGACAGTTATCTCAGACGGTGTATGGATGGTCAGTAAACTAAGACTGAGTTTGGATGTTCAGTGATCTCAGACAGAGTTTGGATGGTCAGATATCTCAGACTGAGTTTGGATGGACAGTGACATCAAATGCACATTGAATGGTCAGTTTAGATGGACAGTGATCTATCACTGAGTTTGGATGGACAGTGATCTTAGACTGAGTTGGTATGGACAGGTATATCCGACTGAGTCTGGATGGTCAGTGATCTCAGATTGAGTTTGGACGGTCAGTGATTTCAGACTGAGTTTGAATGGACAGTCATCTCAGACTGAGTTTGGATGGTCAGTCATCTCAGACTGAGTATGGATGGAAAGTGATCTCAGATTGAGTTTGGATGGAAAGTAATCTCAGACTGAGTTTGGATGGTCTGTAATCTCAGACAGAATTTGGATGGTCAATAATCTCAGACTGAGTTTGGATGGTCTGTAATCTCAGACTGAGTTTGGATGGTCTGTGATGTCAGACTGAGTTTGGATGGACAGTGACATCAGATGCACACTGAATTGTCAGTTTAAATGAATAGTGATCTCAGACTGAGTTTGGATGGTCAGTGATTTCTGACTGAGCATGGATCGACACTGCTCTCAGATGGGCTTAGGATGGACAGTGATCTTAGACTGAGTTTGGATGTACAGTGATCTCAGATGGACTTTGGATGGTCAGTAATCTCAGATTGAGTTTGGATGGACAGTGATTTCAGACTGAATTTGGATGGTCAGTGATCTCAGACTGAGTTTGGAAGGACAGTGACATCAAATGCTCAGTAAATGGTCAGTTTAAATGGAAAGTGATATCTAACTGAGTTTGGATGGTCTGTAATCTCAGACAGAGATTGGATGGTCAATAATCTCAGATTGAGTTTGGATGGTCAGTACTCTCAGACTGAGTTTGGATGGTCAGAGAACTCAGACTGAGTTTGGATGGACAGTGACATCAGATGAACTTTGAATTGTCAGTTTTGATGTACAGTGATCTCAGATTGAGTTTTAATGGTCAGTGATCTCTGACTGATTTTGGATCGACAGTGCTCTCAGATGGACTTAGGATGGACAGTGATCTTAGACTGAGTTTGGATGTACAGTGATCTCAGGTGGACTTTGGATGGTCAGTAATCTCAGACTGAGTTTGGATGGACAGTGACTTCAGACTGAGTTTGGATGTTCAATAATCTCATACTGAGTTTGGATGGTCAGTAATCTCAGACTGAATTTAGATGGTCAGTGATATAAGATTGAGTTTGTATGGACAGTAATATCAGACTGAGTTTGGATTGGCAGTGATCTCAGACTGAGTTTGGATGGTCAGTGATTTCAGACTGAGTTTGGATGGAGAGTAACCTGAAGACTTAAGTTGGATGGTCAGTAATCTCAAACTGAATTTGGATGGTCAGTAATCTCAGACTGAATTTGGATGGACCGTAATATCAGATTGAATTTGGATGGTCAGTGATTTCAGACTGATTTTGGATGGTCAGTAATCTCAGACTGAGTTTGGATGGTCAGTTATCTCAAACTGACTTTTGATGGACAGTGGTCATAGACTTAGTTTGGATGGACAGTGACCTCAGATGCACATTGAATGGTCAGTTTTTTATCGACAGTGATAATAAACTGAATTTGCATGGCAGTGATGTCAGATGGACTTTGGATGGTCAGTCATCTCAGACTGAGTTTGGATGGACTGTGACATCAGATGGACTTTGGATGGTCAATTATGTTATGTTGAGTTTGGATCGACAATAATCTCAGACAGAATTTGGATGGTGAGTAATCTCAGACTGAATTTGGATGGACAGTGATTTCAGACTGAGTTTGGATTGACAGTGACGTTAGATGCACATTGAATGGTCAGTTTAGATGGACAGTGATCTCTGAATGAGTTTGGATTGACATTGATCTTGGAATGAGTTTGTATGGACAGTAATATCAGACTGAGTTTGGATGGTCAGTAATCTCAGACTGAGTTTGGATGGACAGTCATCTCAAATGGACTTTGGATGGACAGTGATCTCAGACTGCGTTTGGATCAACAATGCTCTCAGATGGACTTTGTATGGACAGTGAGATTAGACTGAGTTTGGATGGACAGTGACCTCAGGTGCATATGGAATGGTCAGTTTGGATGGACTGTGATCACTGACAGGGCTGGTATGGAAAGTGATCTTAGACTGAGTTTGGACGGACAGTGATCTCAGACAGAGTTTGGATGGTCAATAATCTCAGACTGAGTTTGGATGGTCTGTAATCTCAGAATGAGTTTGGATGGTCAGTGATGTCAGAGTGAGTTTGGATGGGCAGTGACAACAGATGCACATTGAATTGTCAGCTTTGATGTACAGTGATCTCGGACTGAGTTTGGATGGTCAGTGATCTCTGACTGAGTTTGGATCGACAGTGCTCTCAGATTGGCTTTGGATGGACAGCGATCTTAGACTGAGTTGGATGTACAGTGATCTCAGAAGGACTTTGGATGGTCAGTAATCTCAGAATGAGTTTGGAAGGACAGTGATTTCAGACTGAGTTTGGATGGTCAGTAATCTCAGAAGAGTTTGGATGGTCAGTAATTTCAGACTGAGTTTGGATCGTCATTGTTCTCAGACTGAGTTTGGATCGACAATGCTCTCAGATGGACTTTGGATGGACAGTGAGATTAGACTGAGTTTGGATGGGCAGTGACCTCAGATGCATATGGAATTGTCAGTTTGGATGGACTGTTATCTCTGACAGAGCTGGTATGGAACGTGATCTTAGAATGAGTTTGGATGGACAGTCATATCGGATGGACTTTGGATGGTCAGTGATCTCAGACTGAGTTTGCATGGTCAGTAACATCAGAGGAACAATGAATGGTCAGTTTAAATGAACAGTGATCTCTAACTGAGTTTGGATGGACAGTGATCTTAGACTGAGTTGGTAGGGACAGGTATATCAGACTGAGCTTGGATGGTCAGTGATCTTAGACTGAGTTTGGTTGGTCAGTGATTTCAGACTGAGTTTGAATGGACAGTCATCTCAGACTGAGTTTGGATGGTCAGTGATCACAGATGCACATTGAATGGTCAGTTTAAATGGACAGTGATCTCTGACTGAGTTTGGATGGACAGTGATCTTAGACTTAGTTTGGATGGTCAGTGATCTCAGACTGAGTTTGGATGGACAGTAATCTCAGACTGCGTTTGGATGGTCTGTAATCTCAGACAGAGTTTTGATGTACAGAGATCTCAGACTGAGTTTGGATGGTCAGTGATGTCAGATTGAGTTTGGATGGAGAGTTACCTCAGATGCACATTGAATGGTCAGTTTTTTATCGACATTGATAATAGACTAAATTTGGATGCCAGTGATCTCAGATGGACTTTGGATGGTCAGTCATCTCAGACTGAGTTTGGATGGACAGTGACATCAGATGGACTTTGGATGGTCAATTATCTTATGCTGAGTTTGGATCGACAATAATCTCAGACAGAGTTTGGATGGTGAGTAATCTCAGACTGAGTTTGGATGTTCAGTAATCTCAGACTGAGTTTGGATGGACAGTGACATCAGATGAACTTTGAATTGTCAGTTTTGATGTACAGTGATCTCAGATTGAGTTTTAATGGTCAGTGATCTCTGACTGATTTTGGATCGACAATGCTCTCAGATGGACTTAGGATGGACAGTGATCTTAGACTGAGTTTGGATGTACAGTGATCTCAGGTGGACTTTGGATGGTCAGTAATCTCAGACTGAGTTTGGATGGACAGTGACTTCAGACTGAGTTTGGATGTTCAATAATCTCATACTGAGTTTGGATGGTCAGTAATCTCAGACTGAATTTAGATGGTCAGTGATATAAGATTGAGTTTGTATGGACAGTAATATCAGACTGAGTTTGGATTGGCAGTGATCTCAGACTGAGTTTGGATGGTCAGTGATTTCAGACTGAGTTTGGATGGAGAGTAACCTGAAGACTTAAGTTGGATGGTCAGTAATCTCAAACTGAATTTGGATGGTCAGTAATCTCAGACTGAATTTGGATGGACCGTAATATCAGATTGAATTTGGATGGTCAGTGATTTCAGACTGATTTTGGATGGTCAGTAATCTCAGACTGAGTTTGGATGGTCAGTTATCTCAAACTGACTTTTGATGGACAGTGGTCATAGACTTAGTTTGGATGGACAGTGACCTCAGATGCACATTGAATGGTCAGTTTTTTATCGACAGTGATAATAAACTGAATTTGCATGGCAGTGATGTCAGATGGACTTTGGATGGTCAGTCATCTCAGACTGAGTTTGGATGGACTGTGACATCAGATGGACTTTGGATGGTCAATTATGTTATGTTGAGTTTGGATCGACAATAATCTCAGACAGAATTTGGATGGTGAGTAATCTCAGACTGAATTTGGATGGACAGTGATTTCAGACTGAGTTTGGATTGACAGTGACGTTAGATGCACATTGAATGGTCAGTTTAGATGGACAGTGATCTCTGAATGAGTTTGGATTGACATTGATCTTGGAATGAGTTTGTATGGACAGTAATATCAGACTGAGTTTGGATGGTCAGTAATCTCAGACTGAGTTTGGATGGACAGTCATCTCAAATGGACTTTGGATGGACAGTGATCTCAGACTGCGTTTGGATCAACAATGCTCTCAGATGGACTTTGTATGGACAGTGAGATTAGACTGAGTTTGGATGGACAGTGACCTCAGGTGCATATGGAATGGTCAGTTTGGATGGACTGTGATCACTGACAGGGCTGGTATGGAAAGTGATCTTAGACTGAGTTTGGACGGACAGTGATCTCAGACAGAGTTTGGATGGTCAATAATCTCAGACTGAGTTTGGATGGTCTGTAATCTCAGAATGAGTTTGGATGGTCAGTGATGTCAGAGTGAGTTTGGATGGGCAGTGACAACAGATGCACATTGAATTGTCAGCTTTGATGTACAGTGATCTCGGACTGAGTTTGGATGGTCAGTGATCTCTGACTGAGTTTGGATCGACAGTGCTCTCAGATTGGCTTTGGATGGACAGCGATCTTAGACTGAGTTGGATGTACAGTGATCTCAGAAGGACTTTGGATGGTCAGTAATCTCAGAATGAGTTTGGAAGGACAGTGATTTCAGACTGAGTTTGGATGGTCAGTAATCTCAGAAGAGTTTGGATGGTCAGTAATTTCAGACTGAGTTTGGATCGTCATTGTTCTCAGACTGAGTTTGGATGGTCAGTGATCTCATACTGAGTTTGGATGGACAGTGAAATCAGATGCTCATTGAATGGTCAGTTTAGATGGACAGTGATCTCTGAATGAGTTTTTATCGACAGTGATCTTAGACTGAGTTTGTATGGACAGTAATATCAGACTGAGTTTGGATGGTCAGTAATCTCAGACTGAGTTTGGATGGTCAGTGATCTCAGACTGAGTTTGGATCGACAATGCTCTCAGATGGACTTTGGATGGACAGTGAGATTAGACTGAGTTTGGATGGGCAGTGACCTCAGATGCATATGGAATTGTCAGTTTGGATGGACTGTTATCTCTGACAGAGCTGGTATGGAACGTGATCTTAGAATGAGTTTGGATGGACAGTCATATCGGATGGACTTTGGATGGTCAGTGATCTCAGACTGAGTTTGCATGGTCAGTAACATCAGAGGAACAATGAATGGTCAGTTTAAATGAACAGTGATCTCTAACTGAGTTTGGATGGACAGTGATCTTAGACTGAGTTGGTAGGGACAGGTATATCAGACTGAGCTTGGATGGTCAGTGATCTTAGACTGAGTTTGGTTGGTCAGTGATTTCAGACTGAGTTTGAATGGACAGTCATCTCAGACTGAGTTTGGATGGTCAGTGATCACAGATGCACATTGAATGGTCAGTTTAAATGGACAGTGATCTCTGACTGAGTTTGGATGGACAGTGATCTTAGACTTAGTTTGGATGGTCAGTGATCTCAGACTGAGTTTGGATGGACAGTAATCTCAGACTGCGTTTGGATGGTCTGTAATCTCAGACAGAGTTTTGATGTACAGAGATCTCAGACTGAGTTTGGATGGTCAGTGATGTCAGATTGAGTTTGGATGGAGAGTTACCTCAGATGCACATTGAATGGTCAGTTTTTTATCGACATTGATAATAGACTAAATTTGGATGCCAGTGATCTCAGATGGACTTTGGATGGTCAGTCATCTCAGACTGAGTTTGGATGGACAGTGACATCAGATGGACTTTGGATGGTCAATTATCTTATGCTGAGTTTGGATCGACAATAATCTCAGACAGAGTTTGGATGGTGAGTAATCTCAGACTGAGTTTGGATGTTCAGTAATCTCAGACTGAGTTTGGATGGTCAGTGATCTCAGACTGAGTTTGGATGGGCGGAGATTTCAGACTGAGTTTGGATGGTAAGAAATCTCAGACTGAGTATGGATGATCAGTGAACTCAGACTGAGTTTGGATCGACAATGCTCTCAGATGGACTTTGGATGGACAGTGAGATTAGACTGACTTTGGATGGACAGTGACCTCAGATGCACATTGAGTGGTAAATTTTGAATGGACAGTGATATTAGACTGAAATTGGATGGGCAGTGATCTCAAATGGATTTGGATGGTCAGTAATCTCAGACTGAGTTTGCTTGGACAGTGATATCAGATGGACTTTGGATGGTCAATAAACTTATGCTGAGTTTGGATCAACAATAATCTCAAACAGAGTTTGGATGGTTAGTAATCTCAGACTGTGTTTGGATATTCAGTAATCTCAGACTGAGTTTGGACGGTTAGTGATCTCAGACAGAGTTTGAATGGACAGTGACATCAGATGTACATCGAATGGTCAGTTTAGATGGACAGTGATCTCTGAATGAGTTTGAATCGACAGTGATCTTAGACTGAGTTTTTATGGACAGTAATATCAGACTTAGTTTGGATGGTCAGTAATCTCAGACTGAGTTTGGATGGACAGTAATCTCAAATGGACTTTGGATGGACAGTGATCTCAGACTGCGTTTGGATGGACAGTAATTTCAGACTGAGTTTGAATGGACATTTATCTCAGACTGAGTTTGGATGGGCAGTGAATTCAGACTGAGTTTGGTTGGTCAGAAATCTCAGACTGAGTTTGGATTGTCAATGATCTCAGACTGAGTTTGGATCGACAATGTTCTCAGATGGACTTTGGATGGACAGTGAGATTAGACTGAGTTTGGTTGGACAGTGACCTCAGATGCACATTGAATGGTAAATTTTGAATGGACAGTGATATTAGACTGATTTTGATTGGCAATGATCTCAGATGGACTTTGGATGGTCATTAATCTCAGACTGAGTTTGGGTGGAAAGTGACATCAGATCTACTTTGGATGGTCAATTATCTTATGCTGAGTTTGGATCAACAATAATCTCAGACAGAGTTTGTATCGTGAGTAATCTCAGACTGAGTATGGATGTTCAGTAATCTCAGACTGAGTTTGGATGGTCTGTAATCTCAGACTGAGTTTGGATGGTCTGTGATGTCAGACTGAGTTTGGATGGACAGTGACATCAGATGCACACTGAATTGTCAGTTTAAATGAATAGTGATCTCAGACTGAGTTTGGATGGTCAGTGATTTCTGACTGAGCATGGATCGACACTGCTCTCAGATGGGCTTAGGATGGACAGTGATCTTAGACTGAGTTTGGATGTACAGTGATCTCAGATGGACTTTGGATGGTCAGTAATCTCAGATTGAGTTTGGATGGACAGTGATTTCAGACTGAATTTGGATGGTCAGTGATCTCAGACTGAGTTTGGAAGGACAGTGACTTCAAATGCTCAGTAAATGGTCAGTTTAAATGGAAAGTGATATCTAACTGAGTTTGGATGGTCTGTAATCTCAGACAGAGATTGGATGGTCAATAATCTCAGATTGAGTTTGGATGGTCAGTACTCTCAGACTGAGTTTGGATGGTCAGAGAACTCAGACTGAGTTTGGATGGACAGTGACATAAGATGCACTTTGAATTGTCAGTTTTGATGTACAGTGATCTCAGATTGAGTTTTAATGGTCAGTGATCTCTGACTGATTTTGGATCGACAGTGCTCTCAGATGGACTTAGGATGGACAGTGATCTTAGACTGAGTTTGGATGTACAGTGATCTCAGGTGGACTTTGGATGGTCAGTAATCTCAGACTGAGTTTGGATGGACAGTGACTTCAGACTGAGTTTGGATGTTCAATAATCTCATACTGAGTTTGGATGGTCAGTAATCTCAGACTGAATTTAGATGGTCAGTGATATAAGATTGAGTTTGTATGGACAGTAATATCAGACTGAGTTTGGATTGGCAGTGATCTCAGACTGAGTTTGGATGGTCAGTGATTTCAGACTGAGTTTGGATGGAGAGTAACCTGAAGACTTAAGTTGGATGGTCAGTAATCTCAAACTGAATTTGGATGGTCAGTAATCTCAGACTGAATTTGGATGGACCGTAATATCAGATTGAATTTGGATGGTCAGTGATTTCAGACTGATTTTGGATGGTCAGTAATATCAGACTGAGTTTGGATGGTCAGTTATCTCAAACTGACTTTTGATGGACAGTGGTCATAGACTTAGTTTGGATGGACAGTGACCTCAGATGCACATTGAATGGTCAGTTTTTTATCGACAGTGATAATAAACTGAATTTGCATGGCAGTGATGTCAGATGGACATTGGATGGTCAGTCATCTCAGACTGAGTTTGGATGGACTGTGACATCAGATGTACTTTGGATGGTCAATTATGTTATGTTGAGTTTGGATCGACAATAATCTCAGACAGAATTTGGATGGTGAGTAATCTCAGACTGAATTTGGATGGACAGTGATTTCAGACTGAGTTTGGATTGACAGTGACATTAGATGCACATTGAATGGTCAGTTTAGATGGACAGTGATCTCTGAATGAGTTTGGATCGACAGTGATCTTGGAATGAGTTTGTATGGACAGTAATATCAGACTGAGTTTGGATGGTCAGTAATCTCAGACTGATTTTGGATGGACAGTCATCTCCAATGGACTTTGGATGGACAGTGATCTCAGACTGCGTTTGGATCAACAATGCTCTCAGATGGACTTTGTATGGACAGTGAGATTAGACTGAGTTTGGATGGACAGTGACCTCAGGTGCATATGGAATGGTCAGTTTGGATGGACTGTGATCACTGACAGGACTGGTATGGAAAGTGATCTTAGACTGAGTTTGGATGGACAGTGATCTCAGACAGAGTTTGGATGGACAGTGACATCAGATGCCCATTGAATGGTCAGTTTCGATGGACAGTCTTCTCTGAATGAGTTTGGATCGGTAGTGATCTTAGATTGAGTTTGTATGGACAGTAATATCAGACTGAGTTTGGATCGACAATGCTCTCAGATGGACTTTGGATGGACAGTGAGATTAGACTGAGTTTGCATGGACAGTGACCTCAGATGCATATGGAATGGTCAGTTTGGATGGACTGTGATCTCTGACAGAGCTGGTATGGAAAGTGATCTTATACTGAGTTTTGATCGACAGTGATCTCAGATGGACTTTGGAATGTCAGTGATCTCAGACTGAGTTTGTATGTTCCGTGTCATCAGATGTGCATTCATTGGTCAGTTTAAATGGACAGTGATCTTTGACTGAGTTTGGATGAACAGTGGTCTTTGACTCAGTTTGTATGGACAGTAATATCAGACTGAGTTTGGATGGTCAGATATCTCAGACTGAGTTTGGATGGACAGTGACATCAAATGCACATTGAATGGTCAGTTTAGATGGACAGTGATCTATAACTGAGTTTGGATGGACAGTGATCTTAGACTGAGTTGGTATGGACAGGTATATCCGACTGAGTGTGGATGGTCAGTGATCTCAGATTGAATTTGGACGGTCAGTGATTTCAGACTGAGTTTGAATGGACAGTCATCTCAGACTGAGTTTGGATGGTCAGTGATCTCAGACTGAGTATGGATGGACAGTGATCTCAAACTGAGTTTGGATGGACAGTAATCTCAGACTGAGTTTGGATGTTCTGTAATCTCAGACAGAATTTGGATGGTCAATAATCTCAGACTGAGTTTGGATGGTCTGTAATCTCAGACTGAGTTTGGATGGTCTGTGATGTCAGACTGAGATTGAATGGACAGTGACATCAGATGCACACTGAATTGTCAGTTTAGATGTACAGTGATCTCAGACTGAGTTTGGATGGTCAGTGATCTCTGACTGAGCATGGATCGTCACTGCTCTCAGATGGGCTTAGGATGGATAGTGATCTTAGACTGAGTTTGGATGTAGAATGATCTCAGATGGACTTTGGATGGTCAGTAATCTCAGATTGAGTTTGGATGGACATTGATTTCAGACTGAATTTGGATGGTCAGTGATCTCAGACTGAGTTTGGAAGGACAGTGATATCAAATGCACAGTAAATGGTCAGTTTAGATGGACAGTGATCTCTAACTGAGTTTGGATGGTCTGTAATCTCAGACAGAGATTGGATGGTCAATAATCTCAGATTGAGTTTGGATGGTCTGTACTCTCAGACTGAGTTTGGATGGTCAGAGAACTAGGACTGAGTTTGGATGGACAGTGACATCAGATGCACTTTGAACTGTCAGATTTGATGTACAGTGAACTCAGACTGAGTTTTAATGGTCAGTGATCTCTGACTGATTTTGGATCGACAGTGCTCTCAGATGGATTTAGGATGGACAGTGATCTTAGACTGAGTTTGGATGTACAGTGATCTCAGATGGACTTTGGATGGTCAGTAATCTCAGATTGAGTTTGGATGGTCAGTGACTTCAGACTGAGTTTGGATGGTCAATAATCTCAGACTGAGTTTGGACGGTCAGTAAACTCAGACTGAGGTTGTATGGTCAGTGATCTCAGAATGAATTTGGATGGTCAGTGATATTAGATTGAGTTTGTATGGACAGTAATATCAGACTGATTTTGGATGGTCAGTGATTTCAGACTGAGTTTGGATGGAAAGTAATCTCAAGACTTAATTTGGATGGTCAGTAATCTCAGATTGAATTCGGATGGTCAGTAATCTCAGACTGAATTTGGATGGACAGTAATGTCAGATTGAATTTGGATGGTCAGTGATTTCAGACTGATTTTGGATGGTCAGTAATCTCAGACTGAATTTGGATGGTCAGTGATCTCAAACTGACTTTTGATGGACAGTGGTCAGAGACTATTTTGGATGGACAGTGACCGCAGATGCACATTGAATAGTCAGTTTTTTATCGACAGTGATAATAGACTGAATTTGCATGGCAGTGATCTTAGATGGACTTTGGATGGTCAGTCATCTCAGACTGAGTTTGGAAGGACTGTGACATCAGATGTACTTTGGATGGTCAATTATGTTATGTTGAGTTTGGATCGACAATAATCTCAGACAGAATTTGGATGGTGAGTAATCTCAGACTGAATTTGGATGGACAGTGATTTCAGACTGAGTTTGGATGGTCAGTGATTTCAGACTGAGTTTGGATTGACAGTGACATCAGATGCACATTGAATGGTCAGTTTAGATGGACAGTGATCTCTAACTGAGTTTGGATCGACAGTGATCTTAGAATGAGTTTGTATGGACAGTAATATCAGACTGAGTTTGATGGTCTGATATCTCAGACTGAGTTTGGATGGACAGTGACATCAAATGCACATTGAATGGTCAGTTTAGATGGACAGTGATCTATAAATGAGTTTGGATTGACAGTGATCTTAGACTGAGTTGGTATGGACAGGTATATCCGACTGAGATTGGATGGTCAGTGATCTCAGATTGAATTTGGATGGTCAGTGATTTCAGAATTAGTTTGAATGGACAGTCATCTCAGACTGAGTTTGGATGGTCAGTCATCTCAGACTGAGTATGGATGGACAGTGACCTCAAACTGAGTTTGGATGGACAGTAATCTCAGACTGAGTTTGGATGGTCTGTATTCTCAGACAGAATTTGGATGGTCAATAATCTCAGACTGAGTTTGGATGGTCTGTAATCTCAGACTGAGTTTGGATGGTCTGTGTTGTCAGACTGAGTTTGGATGGACAGTGACATCAGATGCACACTGAATTGTCAGTTTAGATGTACAGTGATCTCAGACTGAGTTTGGATGGTCAGTGATCTCTGACTGAGCATGGATCGACACTGCTCTCAGATGGGCTTAGGATGGACAGTGATCTTAGACTGAGTTTGGATGGACAGTGATTTCAGACTGAATTTGAATGGTCAGTGATCTCAGACTGAGTTTGGAAGGACAGTGATATCAAATGCAAAGTAAATGGTCAGTTTAGATGGACAGTGATCTCTAACTGTGTTTGGATGGTCTGTAATCTCAGACAGAGATTGGATGGTCAATAATCTCAGATTGATCTCAGTGATCTCAGACTGAGTTTTAATGGTCAGTGATCTCTGACTGATTTTGGATCGACAGTGTTCTCAGATGGATTTAGGATGGACAGTGATCTTAGACCGAGTTTGGATGTACAGTGATCTCAGATGGACTTTGGATGGTCAGTGATCTCAGATTGAGTTTGGATGGAAAGTGACCTCAGACTGAGTTTGGATGGTCAATAATCTCAGACTGAGTTTGGATGGTCAGTAATCTCAGACTGAGGTTGTATGGTCAGTGATCTCAGACTGAATTTGGATGGTCAGTGATATTAGATTGAGTTTGTATGGACAGTAATATCAGACTGAGTTTGGATGGGCAGTGATCTCAGACTGAGTTTGGATGGTCAGTGATTTCAGACTGAGTTTGGATGGTCAGTAATCTCAGACTGAGTTTGGATGGTCAGTGATCTCAGACTGAGTTTGTATCGACAATTCTCTCAGATGGACTTTGGATGGACAGTGAGATTAGACTGAGTTTGGATGGACAGTGACCTCAGATGCATATGGAATTTTCAGTTTGGATGAACTGTGATCTCTGACATAGCTGGTATGGAAAGTGATCTTAGACTGAGTTTGGATGGACAGTGATCTCAGATGGACTTTGGAATGTCAGTGATCTCAGACTGAGTTTGTATGTTCCGTGTCATCAGATGTGCATTGATTGGTCAGTTTAAATGGACAGTGATCTCTGACTGAGTTTGGATGAACAGTGGTCTTTGACTCAGTTTGTATGGACAGTAATATCAGACTGACTTTGGATGGTCAGATATCTCAGACTGAGTTTGGATGGACAGTGACATCAAATGCACATTGAATGGTCAGTTTAGATGGACAGTGATCTATAACTGAGTTTGGATGGACAGTGATCTTAGACTGAGTTGGTATGGACAGGTATATCCGACTGAGTTTGGATGGTCAGTGATCTCAGATTGAATTTGGACGGTCAGTGATTTCAGACTTAGTTTGAATGGACAGTCATCTCAGAGTGAGTTTGGATGGTCAGTGATCTCAGACTGAGTATGGATGGACAGTGATCTCAAACTGAGTTTGGATGGACAGTAATCTCAGACTGAGTTTGGATGTTCTGTAATCTCAGACAGAATTTGGATGGTCAATAATCTCAGACTGAGTTTGGATGGTCTGTAATCTCAGACTGAGTTTGGATGGTCTGTGATGTCAGACAGAGTTTGGATGGACAGTGACATCAGATGCACACTGAATTGTCAGTTTAGATGTACAGTGATCTCAGACTGAGTTTGGATGGTCAGTGATCTCTGACTGAGCATGGATCGTCACTGCTCTCAGATGGGCTTAGGATGGAAAGTGATCTTAGATGGAGATTGGATGTACAGTGATCTCAGATGGACTTTGGATGGTCAGTAATCTCAGATTGAGTTTGGATGGACAGTGATTTCAGACTGAATTTGGATGGTCAGTGATCTCAGACTGAGTTTGGAAGGACAGTGATATCAAATGCACAGTAAATGGTCAGTTTAGATGGATAGTGATCTCTAACTGAGTTTGGATGGTCTGTAATCTCAGACAGAGATTGGATGGTCAATAATCTCAGATTGAGTTTGGATGGTCTGTACTCTTAGACTGAGTTTGGATGGTCAGAGAACTAGGACTGAGTTTGGATGGAAATTGACATCAGATGGACTTTGGATGGTCAATGATCTTATGCTGAGTTTGGATCAACAATAATCTCAGACAGAGTTTGTATGGTGAGTAATCTCAGACTGAGTATGGATGTTCAGTAATCTCAGACTGAGTTTGGATGGTCAGTGATCTCAGACTGAGTTTGGATGGACAGTGACCTCAGATGTACATAGAATGGTAAGTTTAGATGGACAGTGATCTCTGACTGAGTTTGGATCGACAGTGATCTTAGACTGAGTTTGGATGGACAGTAATCTCAGACTGAGTTTGGATGGTCAGTGATTTCAGACTGAGTTTGGATGGTCAGTCATCTCAGACTGATTTTGGATGGTCAATAATCTCAGATTGATTTTGGAGGGTCTGTGCTCTCAGACTGAGTTTGGATGGTCAGAGAACTCAGACTGAGTTTGGATGGACAGTGACATCAGATGCACTTTGAACTGTCAGTTTTGACGTACAGTGATCTCAGACTGAGTTTTAATGGTCAGTGATCTCTGACTGAGTTTGGATCGACAGTGCTCTCAGATGGACTTTGGGTGGACAGTGATCTTAGACTGAGTTTGGATGTACAGTGATCTCAGATGGACTTTGGATAGTCCGTAGTCTCAGAATGAGTTTGGATGGACAGTGATTTCAGACTGAGTTTGGATGGTCAGTAATCTCAGACTGAGTTTGGATGGTCCGTGATCTCAGACTGAGTTTGGATGGTCAGTGATCTTAGACTGAGTTTGTATGGACAGTAATATCAGACTGAGTTTGGATGGTCAGTGATCTTAGACTGAGTTTGGATGGTCAGTGATTTCAGACTGAGTTTGGAAGGACAGTAATCTCAAGACTTAGTTTGGATGGTCAGTAATCTCAGACTGAATTTGGAAGGCCAATAATCTCAGACTGAATTTGGATGGACAGTAATATCAGACTGAGTTTGGATGGTCAGTGATTTCGGACTGAGTTTGGATGGTCAGTAATCTCAGACTGAGTTTGGATGGTCAGTGATCTCAGATAGACTTTGGATTGACAGTGGTCATAGACTAAGTTTGAATGGACAATGACCTCAGATGCACATTGAATGGTCAGTTTTGTATCGACAGTGATAATAGACTAAATTTGGATGGCAGTGATCTCTGATGGACTTTGGATGGTCAGTCATCTGAGACTGAGTTTGGATGGATTGTGACATCAGATGGACTTTGGATGGTCAATTATCTTATGCTGAGTTTGGATCGACAATAATCACAGACAGAGTTTGGAGGTGAGTAATCTCAGACTGAATTTGGATGTTCAGTAATCTCAGACTGAGTTTGGATGGACAGTGACATCAGATGCCCATTGAATGGTCAGTTTCGATGGACAGTCTTCTCTGAATGAGTTTGTATCGGTAGTGATCATAGATTGAGTTTGTATGGACAGTAATATCAGACTGAGTTTGGAAGTTCAGTAATCTCAGACTGAGTTTGGATGGACAGTGATCTCAAATGGACTTTGGATGGACAGTGATCTCAGAATGCGTTTGGATGGACAGTTATCTCAGATGTAGTTTGGATGGTCAGTAATCTCAGACTGAGTTTGGATGGTCAGTGATCTCAGACTGAGTTTGGATCGACAATGCTCTCAGATGGACTTTGGATGGACAGTGAGATTAGACTGAGTTTGGATGGACAGTGACCTCAGATGCATATGGAGTGGTCAGTTTGGATGGACTGTGATCTCTGACAGAGCTGGTATGGCAAGTGATCTTCGACTGAGTTTGAATGGACAGTGATCTCAGATGGACTTTGGAATGTCAGTGATCTCAGACTGGGTTTGTTTGTCCCGTGTCATCAGATGCGCATTGATTGGTCAGTTTAAATGGACAGTGATCTCTGACTGAGTTTGGATGAACAGTGGTCTTTGACTCAGTTTGTATGGACAGTAAAATCAGACTGAGTTTGGATGGTCAGATATCTCAGACTGAGTTTGGATGGACAGTGACATCAAATGCACATTGAATGGTCAGTTTAGATGGACAGTGATCTATAACTGAGTTTGGATGGACAGTGATCTTAGACTGAGTTAGTATGGACAGGTATATCCGACTGAGTTTGGATGGTCAGTGATCTCAGATTGAAATGGACGGTCAGTGATTTCAGACTGAGTTTGAATGGACAGTCATCTCAGACTGAGTTTGGAAGGTCAGTGATCTCAGACTGAGTATGGATGGACAGTGATCTCAAACTGAGTTTGGATGGACAGTAATCTCAGACTGAGTTTGGATGTTCTGTAATCTCAGACAGAATTTGGATGGTCAATAATCTCAGACTGAGTTTGGATGGTCTGTAATCTCAGACTGAGTTTGGATGGTCTGTGATGTCAGACTGAGTTTGGATGGACAGTGACATCAGATGCACACTGAATTGTCAGTTTAGATGTACAGTGATCTCAGACTGAGTTTGGATGGTCAGTGATCTCTGACTGAGCATGGATCGTCACTGCTCTCAGATGGGCTTAGGATGGACAGTGATCTTACACTGAGTTTGGATGTACAGTGATCTCAGATGGACGTTCGATGGTCAGCAATCTCAGATTGAGTTTGGATGGACAGTGACTTCAGACTGAGTTTGGATGGTCAATAATCTCAGTCTGAGTTTGGATGGTCAGTGATCTCAGATGGACTTTGGATGGTCAGTAATCTCAGATTGAGTTTGGATGGACAGTGATTTCAGACTGAATTTGGATGGTCAGTGATCTCAGACTGAGTTTGGAAGGACAGAGATATCAAATGCACAGTAAATGGTCAGTTTAGATGGACAGTGATCTCTAACTGAGTTTGGATGGTCTGTAATCTCAGACAGAGATTGGATGGTCAATAATCTCAGATTGAGTTTGGATGGTCTGTACTCTCAGACTGAGTTTGGATGGTCAGAGAACTAGGACTGAGTTTGGATGGACAGTGACATCAGATGCACTTTGAACTGTCAGATTTGATGTACAGTGATCTCAGACTGAGTTTTAATGGTCAGTGATCTCTGACTGATTTTGGATCGACAGTGCTCTCAGATGGATTTAGGATGGACAGTGATCTTAGACTGAGTTTGGATGTATAGTGATCTCAGATGGACTTTGGATGGTCAGTAATCTCAGATTGAGTTTGAATGGACAGTGACTTCAGACTGAGTTTGGATGGTCAATAATCTCAGACTGAGTTTGGATGGTCAGTAATCTCAGACTGAGGTTGTATGGTCAGTGATCTCAGACTGAATTTGGATGGTCAGTGATATTAGATTGAGTTTGTATGGACAGTAATATCAGACTGAGTTTGGATGGGCAGTGATCTCAGACTGAGTTTGGATGGTCAGTGATTTCAGACTGAGTTTGGATGGAATGTAATCTCAAGACTTAATTTGGATGGTCAGTAATCTCAGATTGAATTCGGATGGTCAGTAATCTCAGACTGAATTTGGATGGACAGTAATATCAGATTGAATTTGGATGGTCAGTGATTTCAGACTGATTTTGGATGGTCAGTAATCTCAGACTGAGTTTGGATGGTCAGTGATCTCAGACTGACTTTTGATGGACAGTGGTCATAGACTATTTTGGATGGACAGTGACCTCAGATGCAGATTGAATGGTCAGTTTTTTATCGACAGTGATAATAGACTGAATTTGCATGGCAGTGATCTCAGATGGACTTTGGATGGTCAGTCATCTCAGACTGAGTTTGGATGGACTGTGACATCAGATGTACTTTGGATGGTCAATTATGTTATGTTGAGTTTGGATCGACAATAATTTCAGACAGAATTTGGATGGTGAGTAATCTCAGACTGAAATTGGATGGACAGTGATTTCAGACTGAGTTTGGATGGTCAGTGATTTCAGACTGAGTTTGGATTGACAGTGACATCAGATGCACATTGAATGGTCAGTTTAGATGGACAGTGATCTCTGACAGAGCTTGGATCGACAATGATCTTAGAATGAGTTTGTATGGACAGTAATATCAGACTGAGTTTGGATGGTCAGAGATCTCAGACTGAGTTTGGATGGACATTGACATCAAATGCACATTGAATGGTCAGTTTAGATGGACAGTGATCTATAACTGAATTTGGATGGACAGTGATCTTAGACTGAGTTGGTATGGACAGGTATATCCGACTGAGTTTGGATGGTCAGTGATTTCAGACTGAGTTTGAATGGACAGTCATCTCAGACTGAGTTTGGATGGTCAGTGATCTCAGACTGAGTATGGATGGACAGTGATCTCAAACTGAGTTTGGATCGACAGTAATCTCAGACTGAGTTTGGATGGTCTGTAATCTCAGACAGAATTTGGATGGTCAATAATCTCAGACTGAGTTTGGATGGTCTGTAATCTCAGACTGAGTTTGGATGGTCTGTGATGTCAGACTGAGTTTGGATGGACAGTGACATCAGATGCACACTGAATTGTCAGTTTAAATGAATAGTGATCTCAGACTGAGTTTGGATGGTCAGTGATTTCTGACTGAGCATGGATCGACACTGCTCTCAGATGGGCTTAGGATGGACAGTGATCTTAGACTGAGTTTGGATGTACAGTGATCTCAGATGGACTTTGGATGGTCAGTAATCTCAGATTGAGTTTGGATGGACAGTGATTTCAGACTGAATTTGGATGGTCAGTGATCTCAGACTGAGTTTGGAAGGACAGTGACATCAAATGCTCAGTAAATGGTCAGTTTAAATGGAAAGTGATATCTAACTGAGTTTGGATGGTCTGTAATCTCAGACAGAGATTGGATGGTCAATAATCTCAGATTGAGTTTGGATGGTCAGTACTCTCAGACTGAGTTTGGATGGTCAGAGAACTCAGACTGAGTTTGGATGGACAGTGACATCAGATGAACTTTGAATTGTCAGTTTTGATGTACAGTGATCTCAGATTGAGTTTTAATGGTCAGTGATCTCTGACTGATTTTGGATCGACAGTGCTCTCAGATGGACTTAGGATGGACAGTGATCTTAGACTGAGTTTGGATGTACAGTGATCTCAGGTGGACTTTGGATGGTCAGTAATCTCAGACTGAGTTTGGATGGACAGTGACTTCAGACTGAGTTTGGATGTTCAATAATCTCATACTGAGTTTGGATGGTCAGTAATCTCAGACTGAATTTAGATGGTCAGTGATATAAGATTGAGTTTGTATGGACAGTAATATCAGACTGAGTTTGGATTGGCAGTGATCTCAGACTGAGTTTGGATGGTCAGTGATTTCAGACTGAGTTTGGATGGAGAGTAACCTGAAGACTTAAGTTGGATGGTCAGTAATCTCAAACTGAATTTGGATGGTCAGTAATCTCAGACTGAATTTGGATGGACCGTAATATCAGATTGAATTTGGATGGTCAGTGATTTCAGACTGATTTTGGATGGTCAGTAATCTCAGACTGAGTTTGGATGGTCAGTTATCTCAAACTGACTTTTGATGGACAGTGGTCATAGACTTAGTTTGGATGGACAGTGACCTCAGATGCACATTGAATGGTCAGTTTTTTATCGACAGTGATAATAAACTGAATTTGCATGGCAGTGATGTCAGATGGACTTTGGATGGTCAGTCATCTCAGACTGAGTTTGGATGGACTGTGACATCAGATGGACTTTGGATGGTCAATTATGTTATGTTGAGTTTGGATCGACAATAATCTCAGACAGAATTTGGATGGTGAGTAATCTCAGACTGAATTTGGATGGACAGTGATTTCAGACTGAGTTTGGATTGACAGTGACGTTAGATGCACATTGAATGGTCAGTTTAGATGGACAGTGATCTCTGAATGAGTTTGGATTGACAGTGATCTTGGAATGAGTTTGTATGGACAGTAATATCAGACTGAGTTTGGATGGTCAGTAATCTCAGACTGAGTTTGGATGGACAGTCATCTCAAATGGACTTTGGATGGACAGTGATCTCAGACTGCGTTTGGATCAACAATGCTCTCAGATGGACTTTGTATGGACAGTGAGATTAGACTGAGTTTGGATGGACAGTGACCTCAGGTGCATATGGAATGGTCAGTTTGGATGGACTGTGATCACTGACAGGGCTGGTATGGAAAGTGATCTTAGACTGAGTTTGGACGGACAGTGATCTCAGACAGAGTTTGGATGGTCAATAATCTCAGACTGAGTTTGGATGGTCTGTAATCTCAGAATGAGTTTGGATGGTCAGTGATGTCAGAGTGAGTTTGGATGGGCAGTGACAACAGATGCACATTGAATTGTCAGCTTTGATGTACAGTGATCTCGGACTGAGTTTGGATGGTCAGTGATCTCTGACTGAGTTTGGATCGACAGTGCTCTCAGATTGGCTTTGGATGGACAGCGATCTTAGACTGAGTTGGATGTACAGTGATCTCAGAAGGACTTTGGATGGTCAGTAATCTCAGAATGAGTTTGGAAGGACAGTGATTTCAGACTGAGTTTGGATGGTCAGTAATCTCAGAAGAGTTTGGATGGTCAGTAATTTCAGACTGAGTTTGGATCGTCATTGTTCTCAGACTGAGTTTGGATGGTCAGTGATCTCAGACTGAGTTTGGATGGACAGTGAAATCAGATGCTCATTGAATGGTCAGTTTAGATGGACAGTGATCTCTGAATGAGTTTTTATCGACAGTGATCTTAGACTGAGTTTGTATGGACAGTAATATCAGACTGAGTTTGGATGGTCAGTAATCTCAGACTGAGTTTGGATGGTCAGTGATCTCAGACTGAGTTTGGATCGACAATGCTCTCAGATGGACTTTGGATGGACAGTGAGATTAGACTGAGTTTGGATGGGCAGTGACCTCAGATGCATATGGAATGGTCAGTTTGGATGGACTGTTATCTCTGACAGAGCTGGTATGGAACGTGATCTTAGAATGAGTTTGGATGGACAGTCATATCGGATGGACTTTGGATGGTCAGTGATCTCAGACTGAGTTTGCATGGTCAGTAACATCAGAGGAACAATGAATGGTCAGTTTAAATGAACAGTGATCTCTAACTGAGTTTGGATGGACAGTGATCTTAGACTGAGTTGGTAGGGACAGGTATATCAGACTGAGCTTGGATGGTCAGTGATCTTAGACTGAGTTTGGTTGGTCAGTGATTTCAGACTGAGTTTGAATGGACAGTCATCTCAGACTGAGTTTGGATGGTCAGTGATCACAGATGCACATTGAATGGTCAGTTTAAATGGACAGTGATCTCTGACTGAGTTTGGATGGACAGTGATCTTAGACTTAGTTTGGATGGTCAGTGATCTCAGACTGAGTTTGGATGGACAGTAATCTCAGACTGCGTTTGGATGGTCTGTAATCTCAGACAGAGTTTTGATGTACAGAGATCTCAGACTGAGTTTGGATGGTCAGTGATGTCAGATTGAGTTTGGATGGAGAGTTACCTCAGATGCACATTGAATGGTCAGTTTTTTATCGACATTGATAATAGACTAAATTTGGATGCCAGTGATCTCAGATGGACTTTGGATGGTCAGTCATCTCAGACTGAGTTTGGATGGACAGTGACATCAGATGGACTTTGGATGGTCAATTATCTTATGCTGAGTTTGGATCGACAATAATCTCAGACAGAGTTTGGATGGTGAGTAATCTCAGACTGAGTTTGGATGTTCAGTAATCTCAGACTGAGTTTGGATGGTCAGTGATCTCAGACTGAGTTTGGATGGGCGGAGATTTCAGACTGAGTTTGGATGGTAAGAAATCTCAGACTGAGTATGGATGATCAGTGAACTCAGACTGAGTTTGGATCGACAATGCTCTCAGATGGACTTTGGATGGACAGTGAGATTAGACTGACTTTGGATGGACAGTGACCTCAGATGCACATTGAGTGGTAAATTTTGAATGGACAGTGATATTAGACTGAAATTGGATGGGCAGTGATCTCAAATGGATTTGGATGGTCAGTAATCTCAGACTGAGTTTGCTTGGACAGTGATATCAGATGGACTTTGGATGGTCAATAAACTTATGCTGAGTTTGGATCAACAATAATCTCAAACAGAGTTTGGATGGTTAGTAATCTCAGACTGTGTTTGGATATTCAGTAATCTCAGACTGAGTTTGGACGGTTAGTGATCTCAGACAGAGTTTGAATGGACAGTGACATCAGATGTACATCGAATGGTCAGTTTAGATGGACAGTGATCTCTGAATGAGTTTGAATCGACAGTGATCTTAGACTGAGTTTTTATGGACAGTAATATCAGACTTAGTTTGGATGGTCAGTAATCTCAGACTGAGTTTGGATGGACAGTAATCTCAAATGGACTTTGGATGGACAGTGATCTCAGACTGCGTTTGGATGGACAGTAATTTCAGACTGAGTTTGAATGGACATTTATCTCAGACTGAGTTTGGATGGGCAGTGAATTCAGAATGAGTTTGGTTGGTCAGAAATCTCAGACTGAGTTTGGATTGTCAATGATCTCAGACTGAGTTTGGATCGACAATGTTCTCAGATGGACTTTGGATGGACAGTGAGATTAGACTGAGTTTGGTTGGACAGTGACCTCAGATGCACATTGAATGGTAAATTTTGAATGGACAGTGATATTAGACTGATTTTGGATTGGCAATGATCTCAGATGGACTTTGGATGGTCATTAATCTCAGACTGAGTTTGGGTGGAAAGTGACATCAGATCTACTTTGGATGGTCAATTATCTTATGCTGAGTTTGGATCAACAATAATCTCAGACAGAGTTTGTATCGTGAGTAATCTCAGACTGAGTATGGATGTTCAGTAATCTCAGACTGAGTTTGGATGGTCTGTAATCTCAGACTGAGTTTGGATGGTCTGTGATGTCAGACTGAGTTTGGATGGACAGTGACATCAGATGCACACTGAATTGTCAGTTTAAATGAATAGTGATCTCAGACTGAGTTTGGATGGTCAGTGATTTCTGACTGAGCATGGATCGACACTGCTCTCAGATGGGCTTAGGATGGACAGTGATCTTAGACTGAGTTTGGATGTACAGTGATCTCAGATGGACTTTGGATGGTCAGTAATCTCAGATTGAGTTTGGATGGACAGTGATTTCAGACTGAATTTGGATGGTCAGTGATCTCAGACTGAGTTTGGAAGGACAGTGACTTCAAATGCTCAGTAAATGGTCAGTTTAAATGGAAAGTGATATCTAACTGAGTTTGGATGGTCTGTAATCTCAGACAGAGATTGGATGGTCAATAATCTCAGATTGAGTTTGGATGGTCAGTACTCTCAGACTGAGTTTGGATGGTCAGAGAACTCAGACTGAGTTTGGATGGACAGTGACATAAGATGCACTTTGAATTGTCAGTTTTGATGTACAGTGATCTCAGATTGAGTTTTAATGGTCAGTGATCTCTGACTGATTTTGGATCGACAGTGCTCTCAGATGGACTTAGGATGGACAGTGATCTTAGACTGAGTTTGGATGTACAGTGATCTCAGGTGGACTTTGGATGGTCAGTAATCTCAGACTGAGTTTGGATGGACAGTGACTTCAGACTGAGTTTGGATGTTCAATAATCTCATACTGAGTTTGGATGGTCAGTAATCTCAGACTGAATTTAGATGGTCAGTGATATAAGATTGAGTTTGTATGGACAGTAATATCAGACTGAGTTTGGATTGGCAGTGATCTCAGACTGAGTTTGGATGGTCAGTGATTTCAGACTGAGTTTGGATGGAGAGTAACCTGAAGACTTAAGTTGGATGGTCAGTAATCTCAAACTGAATTTGGATGGTCAGTAATCTCAGACTGAATTTGGATGGACCGTAATATCAGATTGAATTTGGATGGTCAGTGATTTCAGACTGATTTTGGATGGTCAGTAATATCAGACTGAGTTTGGATGGTCAGTTATCTCAAACTGACTTTTGATGGACAGTGGTCATAGACTTAGTTTGGATGGACAGTGACCTCAGATGCACATTGAATGGTCAGTTTTTTATCGACAGTGATAATAAACTGAATTTGCATGGCAGTGATGTCAGATGGACTTTGGATGGTCAGTCATCTCAGACTGAGTTTGGATGGACTGTGACATCAGATGTACTTTGGATGGTCAATTATGTTATGTTGAGTTTGGATCGACAATAATCTCAGACAGAATTTGGATGGTGAGTAATCTCAGACTGAATTTGGATGGACAGTGATTTCAGACTGAGTTTGGATTGACAGTGACATTAGATGCACATTGAATGGTCAGTTTAGATGGACAGTGATCTCTGAATGAGTTTGGATCGACAGTGATCTTGGAATGAGTTTGTATGGACAGTAATATCAGACTGAGTTTGGATGGTCAGTAATCTCAGACTGATTTTGGATGGACAGTCATCTCCAATGGACTTTGGATGGACAGTGATCTCAGACTGCGTTTGGATCAACAATGCTCTCAGATGGACTTTGTATGGACAGTGAGATTAGACTGAGTTTGGATGGACAGTGACCTCAGGTGCATATGGAATGGTCAGTTTGGATGGACTGTGATCACTGACAGGACTGGTATGGAAAGTGATCTTAGACTGAGTTTGGATGGACAGTGATCTCAGACAGAGTTTGGATGGACAGTGACATCAGATGCCCATTGAATGGTCAGTTTCGATGGACAGTCTTCTCTGAATGAGTTTGGATCGGTAGTGATCTTAGATTGAGTTTGTATGGACAGTAATATCAGACTGAGTTTGGATCGACAATGCTCTCAGATGGACTTTGGATGGACAGTGAGATTAGACTGAGTTTGCATGGACAGTGACCTCAGATGCATATGGAATGGTCAGTTTGGATGGACTGTGATCTCTGACAGAGCTGGTATGGAAAGTGATCTTATACTGAGTTTTGATCGACAGTGATCTCAGATGGACTTTGGAATGTCAGTGATCTCAGACTGAGTTTGTATGTTCCGTGTCATCAGATGTGCATTCATTGGTCAGTTTAAATGGACAGTGATCTTTGACTGAGTTTGGATGAACAGTGGTCTTTGACTCAGTTTGTATGGACAGTAATATCAGACTGAGTTTGGATGGTCAGATATCTCAGACTGAGTTTGGATGGACAGTGACATCAAATGCACATTGAATGGTCAGTTTAGATGGACAGTGATCTATAACTGAGTTTGGATGGACAGTGATCTTAGACTGAGTTGGTATGGACAGGTATATCCGACTGAGTGTGGATGGTCAGTGATCTCAGATTGAATTTGGACGGTCAGTGATTTCAGACTGAGTTTGAATGGACAGTCATCTCAGACTGAGTTTGGATGGTCAGTGATCTCAGACTGAGTATGGATGGACAGTGATCTCAAACTGAGTTTGGATGGACAGTAATCTCAGACTGAGTTTGGATGTTCTGTAATCTCAGACAGAATTTGGATGGTCAATAATCTCAGACTGAGTTTGGATGGTCTGTAATCTCAGACTGAGTTTGGATGGTCTGTGATGTCAGACTGAGATTGAATGGACAGTGACATCAGATGCACACTGAATTGTCAGTTTAGATGTACAGTGATCTCAGACTGAGTTTGGATGGTCAGTGATCTCTGACTGAGCATGGATCGTCACTGCTCTCAGATGGGCTTAGGATGGATAGTGATCTTAGACTGAGTTTGGATGTAGAATGATCTCAGATGGACTTTGGATGGTCAGTAATCTCAGATTGAGTTTGGATGGACATTGATTTCAGACTGAATTTGGATGGTCAGTGATCTCAGACTGAGTTTGGAAGGACAGTGATATCAAATGCACAGTAAATGGTCAGTTTAGATGGACAGTGATCTCTAACTGAGTTTGGATGGTCTGTAATCTCAGACAGAGATTGGATGGTCAATAATCTCAGATTGAGTTTGGATGGTCTGTACTCTCAGACTGAGTTTGGATGGTCAGAGAACTAGGACTGAGTTTGGATGGACAGTGACATCAGATGCACTTTGAACTGTCAGATTTGATGTACAGTGAACTCAGACTGAGTTTTAATGGTCAGTGATCTCTGACTGATTTTGGATCGACAGTGCTCTCAGATGGATTTAGGATGGACAGTGATCTTAGACTGAGTTTGGATGTACAGTGATCTCAGATGGACTTTGGATGGTCAGTAATCTCAGATTGAGTTTGGATGGTCAGTGACTTCAGACTGAGTTTGGATGGTCAATAATCTCAGACTGAGTTTGGACGGTCAGTAAACTCAGACTGAGGTTGTATGGTCAGTGATCTCAGAATGAATTTGGATGGTCAGTGATATTAGATTGAGTTTGTATGGACAGTAATATCAGACTGATTTTGGATGGTCAGTGATTTCAGACTGAGTTTGGATGGAAAGTAATCTCAAGACTTAATTTGGATGGTCAGTAATCTCAGATTGAATTCGGATGGTCAGTAATCTCAGACTGAATTTGGATGGACAGTAATGTCAGATTGAATTTGGATGGTCAGTGATTTCAGACTGATTTTGGATGGTCAGTAATCTCAGACTGAATTTGGATGGTCAGTGATCTCAAACTGACTTTTGATGGACAGTGGTCAGAGACTATTTTGGATGGACAGTGACCGCAGATGCACATTGAATAGTCAGTTTTTTATCGACAGTGATAATAGACTGAATTTGCATGGCAGTGATCTTAGATGGACTTTGGATGGTCAGTCATCTCAGACTGAGTTTGGAAGGACTGTGACATCAGATGTACTTTGGATGGTCAATTATGTTATGTTGAGTTTGGATCGACAATAATCTCAGACAGAATTTGGATGGTGAGTAATCTCAGACTGAATTTGGATGGACAGTGATTTCAGACTGAGTTTGGATGGTCAGTGATTTCAGACTGAGTTTGGATTGACAGTGACATCAGATGCACATTGAATGGTCAGTTTAGATGGACAGTGATCTCTAACTGAGTTTGGATCGACAGTGATCTTAGAATGAGTTTGTATGGACAGTAATATCAGACTGAGTTTGATGGTCTGATATCTCAGACTGAGTTTGGATGGACAGTGACATCAAATGCACATTGAATGGTCAGTTTAGATGGACAGTGATCTATAAATGAGTTTGGATTGACAGTGATCTTAGACTGAGTTGGTATGGACAGGTATATCCGACTGAGATTGGATGGTCAGTGATCTCAGATTGAATTTGGATGGTCAGTGATTTCAGAATTAGTTTGAATGGACAGTCATCTCAGACTGAGTTTGGATGGTCAGTCATCTCAGACTGAGTATGGATGGACAGTGACCTCAAACTGAGTTTGGATGGACAGTAATCTCAGACTGAGTTTGGATGGTCTGTATTCTCAGACAGAATTTGGATGGTCAATAATCTCAGACTGAGTTTGGATGGTCTGTAATCTCAGACTGAGTTTGGATGGTCTGTGTTGTCAGACTGAGTTTGGATGGACAGTGACATCAGATGCACACTGAATTGTCAGTTTAGATGTACAGTGATCTCAGACTGAGTTTGGATGGTCAGTGATCTCTGACTGAGCATGGATCGACACTGCTCTCAGATGGGCTTAGGATGGACAGTGATCTTAGACTGAGTTTGGATGGACAGTGATTTCAGACTGAATTTGAATGGTCAGTGATCTCAGACTGAGTTTGGAAGGACAGTGATATCAAATGCAAAGTAAATGGTCAGTTTAGATGGACAGTGATCTCTAACTGTGTTTGGATGGTCTGTAATCTCAGACAGAGATTGGATGGTCAATAATCTCAGATTGATCTCAGTGATCTCAGACTGAGTTTTAATGGTCAGTGATCTCTGACTGATTTTGGATCGACAGTGTTCTCAGATGGATTTAGGATGGACAGTGATCTTAGACCGAGTTTGGATGTACAGTGATCTCAGATGGACTTTGGATGGTCAGTGATCTCAGATTGAGTTTGGATGGAAAGTGACCTCAGACTGAGTTTGGATGGTCAATAATCTCAGACTGAGTTTGGATGGTCAGTAATCTCAGACTGAGGTTGTATGGTCAGTGATCTCAGACTGAATTTGGATGGTCAGTGATATTAGATTGAGTTTGTATGGACAGTAATATCAGACTGAGTTTGGATGGGCAGTGATCTCAGACTGAGTTTGGATGGTCAGTGATTTCAGACTGAGTTTGGATGGTCAGTAATCTCAGACTGAGTTTGGATGGTCAGTGATCTCAGACTGAGTTTGTATCGACAATTCTCTCAGATGGACTTTGGATGGACAGTGAGATTAGACTGAGTTTGGATGGACAGTGACCTCAGATGCATATGGAATTTTCAGTTTGGATGAACTGTGATCTCTGACATAGCTGGTATGGAAAGTGATCTTAGACTGAGTTTGGATGGACAGTGATCTCAGATGGACTTTGGAATGTCAGTGATCTCAGACTGAGTTTGTATGTTCCGTGTCATCAGATGTGCATTGATTGGTCAGTTTAAATGGACAGTGATCTCTGACTGAGTTTGGATGAACAGTGGTCTTTGACTCAGTTTGTATGGACAGTAATATCAGACTGACTTTGGATGGTCAGATATCTCAGACTGAGTTTGGATGGACAGTGACATCAAATGCACATTGAATGGTCAGTTTAGATGGACAGTGATCTATAACTGAGTTTGGATGGACAGTGATCTTAGACTGAGTTGGTATGGACAGGTATATCCGACTGAGTTTGGATGGTCAGTGATCTCAGATTGAATTTGGACGGTCAGTGATTTCAGACTTAGTTTGAATGGACAGTCATCTCAGAGTGAGTTTGGATGGTCAGTGATCTCAGACTGAGTATGGATGGACAGTGATCTCAAACTGAGTTTGGATGGACAGTAATCTCAGACTGAGTTTGGATGTTCTGTAATCTCAGACAGAATTTGGATGGTCAATAATCTCAGACTGAGTTTGGATGGTCTGTAATCTCAGACTGAGTTTGGATGGTCTGTGATGTCAGACAGAGTTTGGATGGACAGTGACATCAGATGCACACTGAATTGTCAGTTTAGATGTACAGTGATCTCAGACTGAGTTTGGATGGTCAGTGATCTCTGACTGAGCATGGATCGTCACTGCTCTCAGATGGGCTTAGGATGGAAAGTGATCTTAGATGGAGATTGGATGTACAGTGATCTCAGATGGACTTTGGATGGTCAGTAATCTCAGATTGAGTTTGGATGGACAGTGATTTCAGACTGAATTTGGATGGTCAGTGATCTCAGACTGAGTTTGGAAGGACAGTGATATCAAATGCACAGTAAATGGTCAGTTTAGATGGATAGTGATCTCTAACTGAGTTTGGATGGTCTGTAATCTCAGACAGAGATTGGATGGTCAATAATCTCAGATTGAGTTTGGATGGTCTGTACTCTCAGACTGAGTTTGGATGGTCAGAGAACTAGGACTGAGTTTGGATGGAAATTGACATCAGATGGACTTTGGATGGTCAATGATCTTATGCTGAGTTTGGATCAACAATAATCTCAGACAGAGTTTGTATGGTGAGTAATCTCAGACTGAGTATGGATGTTCAGTAATCTCAGACTGAGTTTGGATGGTCAGTGATCTCAGACTGAGTTTGGATGGACAGTGACCTCAGATGTACATAGAATGGTAAGTTTAGATGGACAGTGATCTCTGACTGAGTTTGGATCGACAGTGATCTTAGACTGAGTTTGGATGGACAGTAATCTCAGACTGAGTTTGGATGGTCAGTGATTTCAGACTGAGTTTGGATGGTCAGTCATCTCAGACTGATTTTGGATGGTCAATAATCTCAGATTGATTTTGGAGGGTCTGTGCTCTCAGACTGAGTTTGGATGGTCAGAGAACTCAGACTGAGTTTGGATGGACAGTGACATCAGATGCACTTTGAACTGTCAGTTTTGACGTACAGTGATCTCAGACTGAGTTTTAATGGTCAGTGATCTCTGACTGAGTTTGGATCGACAGTGCTCTCAGATGGACTTTGGGTGGACAGTGATCTTAGACTGAGTTTGGATGTACAGTGATCTCAGATGGACTTTGGATAGTCCGTAGTCTCAGAATGAGTTTGGATGGACAGTGATTTCAGACTGAGTTTGGATGGTCAGTAATCTCAGACTGAGTTTGGATGGTCCGTGATCTCAGACTGAGTTTGGATGGTCAGTGATCTTAGACTGAGTTTGTATGGACAGTAATATCAGACTGAGTTTGGATGGTCAGTGATCTTAGACTGAGTTTGGATGGTCAGTGATTTCAGACTGAGTTTGGAAGGACAGTAATCTCAAGACTTAGTTTGGATGGTCAGTAATCTCAGACTGAATTTGGAAGGCCAATAATCTCAGACTGAATTTGGATGGACAGTAATATCAGACTGAGTTTGGATGGTCAGTGATTTCGGACTGAGTTTGGATGGTCAGTAATCTCAGACTGAGTTTGGATGGTCAGTGATCTCAGATAGACTTTGGATTGACAGTGGTCATAGACTAAGTTTGAATGGACAATGACCTCAGATGCACATTGAATGGTCAGTTTTGTATCGACAGTGATAATAGACTAAATTTGGATGGCAGTGATCTCTGATGGACTTTGGATGGTCAGTCATCTGAGACTGAGTTTGGATGGATTGTGACATCAGATGGACTTTGGATGGTCAATTATCTTATGCTGAGTTTGGATCGACAATAATCACAGACAGAGTTTGGATGGTGAGTAATCTCAGACTGAATTTGGATGTTCAGTAATCTCAGACTGAGTTTGGATGGACAGTGACATCAGATGCCCATTGAATGGTCAGTTTCGATGGACAGTCTTCTCTGAATGAGTTTGTATCGGTAGTGATCATAGATTGAGTTTGTATGGACAGTAATATCAGACTGAGTTTGGAAGTTCAGTAATCTCAGACTGAGTTTGGATGGACAGTGATCTCAAATGGACTTTGGATGGACAGTGATCTCAGAATGCGTTTGGATGGACAGTTATCTCAGATGTAGTTTGGATGGTCAGTAATCTCAGACTGAGTTTGGATGGTCAGTGATCTCAGACTGAGTTTGGATCGACAATGCTCTCAGATGGACTTTGGATGGACAGTGAGATTAGACTGAGTTTGGATGGACAGTGACCTCAGATGCATATGGAGTGGTCAGTTTGGATGGACTGTGATCTCTGACAGAGCTGGTATGGCAAGTGATCTTCGACTGAGTTTGAATGGACAGTGATCTCAGATGGACTTTGGAATGTCAGTGATCTCAGACTGGGTTTGTTTGTCCCGTGTCATCAGATGCGCATTGATTGGTCAGTTTAAATGGACAGTGATCTCTGACTGAGTTTGGATGAACAGTGGTCTTTGACTCAGTTTGTATGGACAGTAAAATCAGACTGAGTTTGGATGGTCAGATATCTCAGACTGAGTTTGGATGGACAGTGACATCAAATGCACATTGAATGGTCAGTTTAGATGGACAGTGATCTATAACTGAGTTTGGATGGACAGTGATCTTAGACTGAGTTAGTATGGACAGGTATATCCGACTGAGTTTGGATGGTCAGTGATCTCAGATTGAAATGGACGGTCAGTGATTTCAGACTGAGTTTGAATGGACAGTCATCTCAGACTGAGTTTGGATGGTCAGTGATCTCAGACTGAGTATGGATGGACAGTGATCTCAAACTGAGTTTGGATGGACAGTAATCTCAGACTGAGTTTGGATGTTCTATAATCTCAGACAGAATTTGGATGGTCAATTATCTCAGACTGAGTTTGGATGGTCTGTAATCTCAGACTGAGTTTGGATGGTCTGTGTTGTCAGACTGAGTTTGGATGGACAGTGACATCAGATGCACACTGAATTGTCAGTTTAGATGTACAGTGATCTCAGACTGAGTTTGGATGGTCAGTGATCTCTGACTGAGCATGGATCGTCACTGCTCTCAGATGGGCTTAGGATGGACAGTGATCTTACACTGAGTTTGGATGTACAGTGATCTCAGATGGACGTTCGGTGGTCAGCAATCTCAGATTGAGTTTGGATGGACAGTGACTTCAGACTGAGTTTGGATGGTCAATAATCTCAGTCTGAGTTTGGATGGTCAGTGATCTCAGATGGACTTTGGATGGTCAGTAATCTCAGATTGAGTTTGGATGGACAGTGATTTCAGACTGAATTTGGATGGTCAGTGATCTCAGACTGAGTTTGGAAGGACAGAGATATCAAATGCACAGTAAATGGTCAGTTTAGATGGACAGTGATCTCTAACTGAGTTTGGATGGTCCGTAATCTCAGACAGAGATTGGATGGTCAATAATCTCAGATTGAGTTTGGATGGTCTGTACTCTCAGACTGAGTTTGGATGGTCAGAGAACTAGGACTGAGTTTGGATGGACAGTGACATCAGATGCACTTTGAACTGTCAGTTTTGATGTACAGTGATCTCAGACTGAGTTTTAATGGTCAGTGATCTCTGACTGATTTTGGATCGACAGTGCTCTCAGATGGATTTAGGATGGACAGTGATCTTAGACTGAGTTTGGATGTATAGTGATCTCAGATGGACTTTGGATGGTCAGTAATCTCAGATTGAGTTTGAATGGACAGTGACTTCAGACTGAGTTTGGATGGTCAATAATCTCAGACTGAGTTTGGATGGTCAGTAATCTCAGACTGAGGTTGTATGGTCAGTGATCTCAGACTGAATTTGGATGGTCAGTGATATTAGATTGAGTTTGTATGGACAGTAATATCAGACTGAGTTTGGATGGGCAGTGATCTCAGACTGAGTTTGGATGGTCAGTGATTTCAGACTGAGTTTGGATGGAAAGTATTCTCAAGACTTAATTTGGATGGTCAGTAATCTCAGATTGAATTCGGATGGTCAGTAATCTCAGTCTGAATTTGGATGGACAGTAATATCAGATTGAATTTGGATGGTCAGTGATTTCAGACTGATTTTGGATGGTCAGTAATCTCAGACTGAGTTTGGATGGTCAGTGATCTCAGACTGACTTTTGATGGACAGTGGTCATAGACTATTTTGGATGGACAGTGACCTCAGATGCAGATTGAATGGTCAGTTTTTTATCGACAGTGATAATAGACTGAATTTGCATGGCAGTGATCTCAGATGGACTTTGGATGGTCAGTCATCTCAGACTGAGTTTGGATGGACTGTGACATCAGATGTACTTTGGATGGTCAATTATGTTATGTTGAGTTTGGATCGACAATAATTTCAGACAGAATTTGGATGGTGAGTAATCTCAGACTGAAATTGGATGGACAGTGATTTCAGACTGAGTTTGGATGGTCAGTGATTTCAGACTGAGTTTGGATTGACAGTGACATCAGATGCACATTGAATGGTCAGTTTAGATGGACGGTGATCTCTGACAGAGCTTGGATCGACAATGATCTTAGAATGAGTTTGTATGGACAGTAATATCAGACTGAGTTTGGATGGTCAGAGATCTCAGACTGAGTTTGGATGGACATTGACATCAAATGCACATTGAATGGTCAGTTTAGATGGACAGTGATCTATAACTGAATTTGGATGGACAGTGATCTTAGACTGAGTTGGTATGGACAGGTATATCCGACTGAGTTTGGATGGTCAGTGATCTCAGATTGAATTTGCACGGTCAGTGATTTCAGACTGAGTTTGAATGGACAGTCATCTCAGACTGAGTTTGGATGGTCAGTGATCTCAGACTGAGTATGGATGGACAGTGATCTCAAACTGAGTTTGGATCGACAGTAATCTCAGACTGAGTTTGGATGGTCTATAATCTCAGACAGAATTTGGATGGTCAATAATCTCAGACTGAGTTTGGATGGTCTGTAATCTCAGACTAAGTTTGGATGGTCTGTGATGTCAGACTGAGTTTGGATGGACAGTGACATCAGATGCACACTGAATTGTCAGTTTAGATGTACAGTGATCTCAGACTGAGTTTGGATGGTCAGTGATCTCTGACTGAGCATGGATCGTCACTGCTCTCAGATGGGCTTAGTATGGACAGTGATCTTACACTGAGTTTGGATGTACAGTGATCTCAGATGGACTTTCGATGGTCAGCAATCTCAGATTGAGTTTGGATGGACAGTGACTTCAGACTGAGTTTGGATGGTCAATAATCTCAGACTGAGTTTGGATAGTCAGTGATTTCAGACTGAATTTGGATGGTCAGTGATCTCAGACTGAGTTTGGAAGGACAGAGATATCAAATGCACAGTAAATGGTCAGTTTAGATGGACAGTGATCTCTAACTGAGTTTGGATGGTCTGTAATCTCAGACAGAGATTGGATGGTCAATAATCTCAGATTGAGTTTGGATGGTCTGTACTCTCAGACTGAGTTTGGATGGTCAGAGAACTAGGACTGAGTTTGGATGGACAGTGACATCAGATGCACTTTGAACTGTCAGTTTTGATGTACAGTGATCTCAGACTGAGTTTTAATGGTCAGTGATCTCTGACTGATTTTGGATCGACAGTGCTCTCAGATGGATTTAGGATGGACAGTGATCTTAGACTGATTTTGGATGTATAGTGATCTCAGATGGACTTTGGATGGTCAGCAATCTCAGATTGAGTTTGGATGGACAGTGACTTCAGACTGAGTTTGGATGGTCAATAATCTCAGACTGAGTTTGGATGGTCAGTAATCTCAGACTGATGTTGTATGGTCAGTGATCTCAGACTGAATTTGGATGGTCAGTGATATTAGATTGAGTTTGTATGGACAGTAATATCAGACTGAGTTTGGATGGGCAGTGATCTCAGACTGAGTTTGGATGGTCAGTGATTTCAGACTGAGTTTGGATGGAAAGTAATCTCAAGACTTAATTTGGATGGTCAGTAATCTCAGATTGAATTCGGATGGTCAGTAATCTCAGACTGAATTTGGATGGACAGTAATATCAGATTGAATTTGGATGGTCAGTGATTTCAGACTGATTTTGGATGGTCAGTAATCTCAGACTGAGTTTGGATGGTCAGTGATCTCAGACTGACTTTTGATGGACAGTGGTCATAGACTATTTTGGATGGACAGTGACCTCAGATGCAGATTGAATGGTCAGTTTTTTATCGACAGTGATAATAGACTGAATTTGCATGGCAGTGATCTCAGATGGACTTTGGATGGTCAGTCATCTCAGACTGAGTTTGGATGGACTGTGACATCAGATGTACTTTGGATGGTCAATTATGTTATGTTGAGTTTGGATCGACAATAATTTCAGACAGAATTTGGATGGTGAGTAATCTCAGACTGAAATTGGATGGACAGTGATTTCAGACTGAGTTTGGATGGTCAGTGATTTCAGACTGAGTTTGGATTGACAGTGACATCAGATGCACATTGAATGGTCAGTTTAGATGGACAGTGATCTCTGACAGAGCTTGGATCGACAATGATCTTAGAATGAGTTTGTATGGACAGTAATATCAGACTGAGTTTGGATGGTCAGAGATCTCAGACTGAGTTTGGATGGACATTGACATCAAATGCACATTGAATGGTCAGTTTAGATGGACAGTGATCTATAACTGAATTTGGATGGACAGTGATCTTAGACTGAGTTGGTATGGACAGGTATATCCGACTGAGATTGGATGGTCAGTGATCTCAGATTGAATTTGGACGGTCAGTGATTTCAGACTGAGTTTGAATGGACAGTCAGCTCAGACTGAGTTTGGATGGTCAGTGATCTCAGACTGAGTATGGATGGACAGTGATCTCAAACTGAGTTTGGATCGACAGTAATCTCAGACTGAGTTTGGATGGTCTATAATCTCAGACAGAATTTGGATGGTCAATAATCTCAGACTGAGTTTGGATGGTCTGTAATCTCAGACTAAGTTTGGATGGTCTGTGATGTCAGACTGAGTTTGGATGGACAGTGACATCAGATGCACACTGAATTGTCAGTTTAGATGTACAGTGATCTCAGACTGAGTTTGGATGGTCAGTGATCTCTGACTGAGCATGGATCGTCACTGCTCTCAGATGGGCTTAGTATGGACATTGATCTTACACTGAGTTTGGATGTACAGTGATCTCAGATGGACTTTCGATGGTCAGCAATCTCAGATTGAGTTTGGATGGACAGTGACTTCAGACTGAGTTTGGATGGTCAATAATCTCAGACTGAGTTTGGATGGTCAGTGATCTCAGATTGACTTTGGATGGTCAGTAATCTCAGACTGAAATTGGACGGACAGTGATTTCAGACTGAGTTTGGATTGACAGTGACATCAGATGCACATTGAATGGTCAGTTTAGATGGACAGTGATCTCTGACTGAGTTTGGATCGACAGTGATCTTAGAATGAGTTTGTATGGACAGTAATATCAGACTGAGTTTGGATGGTCAGAGATCTCAGACTGAGTTTGGATGGACATTGACATCAAATGCACATTGAATGGTCAGTTTAGATGGACAGTGATCTACAACTGAATTTGGATGGACCGTGATCTTAGACTGAGTTGGTATGGACAGGTATATCCGACTGAGTTTGCATGGTCAGTGATCTCAGATTGAATTTGGACTGTCAGTGATTTCAGACTGAGTTTGAATGGACAGTCATCTCAGACTGAGTTTGGATGGTGAGTGATCTCAGACTGAGTATGGATGGACAGTGATCTCAAACTGAGTTTGGATCGACAGTAATCTCAGACTGAGTTTGGATGGTCTGTAATCTCAGACTAAGTTTGGATGGTCTGTGATGTCAGACTGAGTTTGGATGGACAGTGACATCAGATGCACACTGAATTGTCAGTTTAGATGTACAGTGATCTCAGACTGAGTTTGGATTGTCAGTGATCTCTGACTGAGCATGGATCGACACTGCTCTCAGATGGGCTTAGGATGGACAGTGATCTTAGACTGAGTTTGGATGTACAGTGATCTCAGATGGACTTTGGATGGTCAGTAATCTCAGACTGAGTTTGGAAGGACAGTGATATCAAATGCACAGTAAATGGTCAGTTTAGATGGACAGTGATCTCTAACTGAGTTTGGATGGTCTGTAATCTCAGACAGAGATTGGATGGTCAATAATCTCAGATTGAGTTTGGATGGTCTGTACTCTCAGACTGAGTTTGGATGGTCAGAGAACTAGGACTGAGTTTGGATGGACAGTGACATCAGATGCACTTTGAACTGTCAGTTTTGATGTACAGTGATGTCAGATTGAGTTTTAATGGTCAGTGATCTCTGACTGATTTTGGATCGACAGTGCTCTCAGATGGATTTAGGATGGACAGTGATCTTAGACTGAGTTTGGATGTACAGTGATCTCAGTTGGACTTTGGATGGTCAGTAATCTCAGATTGAGTTTGGATTGCCAGTGACTTCAGATTGAGTTTGGATGGTCAATAATCTCAGACTGAGTTTGGATAGTCAGTATTCTCAGACTGAGTTTGGATGGTCAGTGATCTCTGACTGAGTTTGGATGTTCAGTGATCTCAGACTGAGTTGGGATTGACAGTGACATCAGATGCAGATCGAATGGTTCGTTTAGATGGACAGTGATCTCTGAATGAGTTTGGATTGACAGTGATCTTAGACTGCGTATGGATGGACAGTAATCTCAGACTGAGTTTGGAAGTTCAGTAATCTCAGAATGAGTTTGGATGGTCAGTGATCTCAGCCTGAGTTTGGATGTACAGTGACATCAGATGTACATAGAATGGTAGGTTTAAATGGACAGTGATCTCAGACTGAGTTTGGAAGGTCAGTAATCTCAGACTGAGTTTGGATGGACAGTGATCTCAAATGGACTTTGGATGGACAGTGATCTCAGAATGCGTTTGGATGGACAGTTATCTCAGATGTAGTTTGGATTGTCAGTAATCTCAGACTGAGTTTGGATGGTCAGTGATCTCAGACTGAGTTTGGATCGACAATGCTCTCAGATGGACTTTGGATGGACAGTGAGATTAGACTGAGTTTGGATGGACAGTGACCTCAGATGCATATGGAGTGGTCAGTTTGGATGGACTGTGATCTCTGACAGAGCTGGTATGGCAAGTGATCTTCGACTGAGTTTGAATGGACAGTGATCTCAGATGGACTTTGGAATGTCAGTCATCTCAGACTGGGTTTGTTTGTCCCGTGTCATCAGATGCGCATTGATTGGTCAGTTTAAATGGACAGTGATCTCTGACTGAGTTTGGATGAACAGTGGTCTTTGACTCAGTTTGTATGGACAGTAAAATCAGACTGAGTTTGGATGGTCAGATATCTCAGACTGAGTTTGGATGGACAGTGACATCAAATGCACATTGAATGGTCAGTTTAGATGGACAGTGATCTATAACTGAGTTTGGATGGACAGTGATCTTAGACTGAGTTAGTATGGACAGGTATATCCGACTGAGTTTGGATGGTCAGTGATCTCAGATTGAAATGGACGGTCAGTGATTTCAGACTGAGTTTGAATGGACAGTCATCTCAGACTGAGTTTGGATGGTCAGTGATCTCAGACTGAGTATGGATGGACAGTGATCTCAAACTGAGTTTGGATGGACAGTAATCTCAGACTGAGTTTGGATGTTCTGTAATCTCAGACAGAATTTGGATGGTCAATAATCTCAGACTGAGTTTGGATGGTCTGTAATCTCAGACTGAGTTTGGATGGTCTGTGATGTCAGACTGAGTTTGGATGGACAGTGACATCAGATGCACACTGAATTGTCAGTTTAGATGTACAGTGATCTCAGACTGAGTTTGGATGGTCAGTGCTCTCTGACTGAGCATGGATCGTCACTGCTCTCAGATGGGCTTAGTATGGACAGTGATCTTACACTGAGTTTGGATGTAGAGTGATCTCAGATGGACTTTGGATGGTCAGTAATCTCAGATTGAGTATGGATGGACATTGATTTCAGACTGAATTTGCATGGTCAGTGATCTCAGACTGAGTTTGGAAGGACAGTGATATCAAATGCACAGTAAATGTTCAGTTTAGATGGACAGTGATCTCTAACTGAGTTTGCATGGTCTGTAATCTCAGACAGAGATTGGATGGTCAATAATCTCAGATTGAGATTGGATGGTCTGCACTCTCAGACTGAGTTTGGATGGTCAGAGAACTAGGACTGAGTTTGGATGGAAAGTGACATCAGATGCACTTTGAACTGTCAGTTTTGATGTACAGTGATCTCAGACTGAGTTTTAATGGTCAGTGATCTCTGACTGATTTTGGATCGACAGTGCTCTCAGATGGATTTAGGATGGACAGTGATCTTAGACTGAGTTTGGATGTACAGTGATCTCAGATGGACTTTGGATGGTCAGCAATCTCAGATTGAGTTTGGATGGACAGTGACTTCAGACTGAGTTTGGATGGTCAATAATCTCAGACTGAGTTTGGATGGTCAGTAATCTCAGACTGAGGTTGTATGGTCAGTGATCTCAGACTGAATTTGGATGGTCAGTGATATTAGATTGAGTTTGTATGGACAGTAATATCAGACTGAGTTTGGATGGGCAGTGATCTCAGACTGAGTTTGGATGCTCAGTGATTTCAGACTGAGTTTGGATGGAAAGTAATCTCAAGACTTAATTTGGATGGTCAGTAATCTCAGATTGAATTTGGATGGTCAGTAATCTCAGACTGAATTTGGATGGACAGTAATATCAGATTGAATTTGGATGGTCAGTGATTTCAGACTGATTTTGGATGGTCAGTAATCTCAGACTGAGTTTGGATGGTCAGTGATCTCAGATTGACTTTTGATGGACAGTGGTCATAGACTATTTTGGATGGACAGTGACATCAGATGCACACTGAATTGTCAGTTTAGATGTACAGTGATCTCAGACTGAGTTTGGATGGTCAGTGATCTCTGACTGAGCATGGATCGTCACTGCTCTCACATGGGCTTAGTATGGACAGTGATCTTACACTGAGTTTGGATGTACAGTGATCTCAGATGGACTTGCGATGGTCAGCAATCTCAGATTGAGTTTGGATGGACAGTGACTTCAGACTGAGTTTGGATGGTCAATAATCTCAGACTGAGTTTGGATGGTCAGTGATCTCAGATGGACTTTGGATGGTCAGTAATCTCAGATTGAGTTTGGATGGACAGTGATTTCAGACTGAATTTGGATGGTCAGTGATCTCAGACTGAGTTTGGAAGGACAGAGATATCAAATGCACAGTAAATGGTCAGTTTAGATGGCCAGTGATCTCTAACTGAGTTTGGATGGTCTGTAATCTCAGACAGAGATTGGATGGTCAATAATCTCAGATTGAGATTGGATGGTCTGTACTCTCAGACTGAGTTTGGATGGTCAGAGAACTAGGACTGAGTTTGGATGGACAGTGACATCAGATGCACTTTGAACTGTCAGTTTTGATGTACAGTGATCTCAGACTGAGTTTTAATGGTCAGTGATCTCTGACTGATTTTGGATCGACAGTGCTCTCAGATGGATTTAGGATGGACAGTGATCTTAGACTGAGTTTGGATGTATAGTGATCTCAGATGGACTTTGGATGGTCAGCAATCTCAGATTGAGTTTGGATGGACAGTGACTTCAGACTGAGTTTGGATGGTCAATAATCTCAGACTGAGTTTGGATGGTCAGTAATCTCAGACTGAGGTTGTATGGTCAGTGATCTCAGACTGAATTTGGATGGTCAGTGATATTAGATTGAGTTTGTATGGACAGTAATATCAGACTGAGTTTGGATGGGCAGTGATTTCAGACTGAGTTTGGATGGAAAGTAATCTCAAGACTGAATTTGGATGGTCAGTAATCTCAGATTGAATTTGGATGGTCAGTAATCTCAGACTGAATTTGGATGGACAGTAATATCAGATTGAATTTGGATGGTCAGTGATTTCAGACTGATTTTGGATGGTCAGTAATCTCAGACTGAGTTTGGATGGTCAGTGATCTCAGACTGACCTTTGATGGACAGTGGTCATAGACTATTTTGGATGGACAGTGACCGCAGATGCACATTGAATGGTCAGTTTTTATCGACAGTGATAATAGACTGAATTTGCATGGCAGTGATCTCAGATGGACTTTGGATGGTCAGTCATCTCAGACTGAGTTTGGATGGACTGGGACATCAGATGTACTTTGGATGGTCAATTATGTTATGTTGAGTTTGGATCGACAATAATCTCAGACAGAATTTGGATGGTGAGTAATCTCAGACTGAAATTGGATGGACAGTGATTTCAGACTGAGTTTGGATGGTCAGTGATTTCAGACTGAGTTTGGATTGACAGTGACATCAGATGCACATTGAATGGTCAGTTTAGATGGACAGTGATCTCTGACTGAGTTTGGATCGACAGTGATCTTAGAATGAGTTTGTATGGACAGTAATATCAGACTGAGTTTGGATGGTCAGAGATCTCAGACTGAGTTTGGATGGACATTGACATCAAATGCACATTGAATGGTCAGTTTAGATGGACAGTGATCTATAACTGAATTTGGATGGACAGTGATCTTAGACTGAGTTGGTATGGACAGGTATATCCGACTGAGTTTGCATGGTCAGTGATCTCAGATTGAATTTGGACCGTCAGTGATTTCAGACTGAGTTTGAATGGTCAGTCATCTCAGACTGAGTTTGGATGGTCAGTGATCTCAGACTGAGTATGGATGGACAGTGATCTCAAACTGAGTTTGGATCGACAGTAATCTCAGACTGAGTTTGGATGGTCTGTAATCTCAGACAGAATTTGGATGGTCAATAATCTCAGACTGAGTTTGGATGGTCTGTAATCTCAGACTAAGTTTGGATGGTCTGTGATGTCAGACTGAGTTTGGATGGACAGTGACATCAGATGCACACTGAATTGTCAGTTTAGATGTACAGTGATCTCAGACTGAGTTTGGATTGTCAGTGATCTCTGACTGAGCATGGATCGACACTGCTCTCAGATGGGCTTAGGATGGACAGTGATCTTAGACTGAGTTTGGATGTACAGTGATCTCAGATGGACTTTGGATGGTCAGTAATCTGAGACTGAGTTTGGAAGGACAGTGATATCAAATGCACAGTAAATGGTCAGTTTAGATGGACAGTGATCTCTAACTGAGTTTGGATGGTCTGTAATCTCAGACAGAGATTGGATGGTCAATAATCTCAGATTGAGATTGGATGGTCTGTACTCTCAGACTGAGTTTGGATGGTCAGAGAACTAGGACTGAGTTTGGATGGACAGTGACATCAGATGCACTTTGAACTGTCAGTTTTGATGTACAGTGATCTCAGACTGAGTTTTAATGGTCAGTGATCTCTGACTGATTTTGGATCGACAGTGCTCTCAGATGGATTTAGGATGGACAGTGATCTTAGACTGAGTTTGGATGTATAGTGATCTCAGATGGACTTTGGATGGTCAGCAATCTCAGATTGAGTTTGGATGGACAGTGACTTCAGACTGAGTTTGGATGGTCAATAATCTCAGACTGAGTTTGGATGGTCAGTAATCTCAGACTGAGGTTGTATGGTCAGTGATCTCAGACTGAATTTGGATGGTCAGTGATATTAGATTGAGTTTGTATGGGCAGTAATATCAGACTGAGTTTGGATGGGCAGTGATTTCAGACTGAGTTTGGATGGAAAGTAATCTCAAGACTGAATTTGGATGGTCAGTAATCTCAGATTGAATTTGGATGGTCAGTAATCTCAGACTGAATTTGGATGGACAGTAATATCAGATTGAATTTGGATGGTCAGTGATTTCAGACTGATTTTGGATGGTCAGTAATCTCAGACTGAGTTTGGATGGTCAGTGATCTCAGACTGACTTTTGATGGACAGTGGTCATAGACTATTTTGGATGGACAGTGACCGCAGATGCACATTGAATGGTCAGTTTTTTATCGACAGTGATAATAGACTGAATTTGCATGGCAGTGATCTCAGATGGACTTTGGATGGTCAGTCATCTCAGACTGAGTTTGGAAGGACTGTGACATCAGATGTACTTTGGATGGTCAATTATGTTATGTTGAGTTTGGATCGACAATAATCTCAGACAGAATTTGGATGGTGAGTAATCTCAGACTGAAATTGGATGGACAGTGATTTCAGACTGAGTTTGGATGGTCAGTGATTTCAGACTGAGTTTGGATTGACAGTGACATCAGATGCACATTGAATGGTCAGTTTAGATGGACAGTGATCTCTGACTGAGTTTGGATCGACAGTGATCTTAGAATGAGTTTGTATGGACAGTAATATCAGACTGAGTTTGGATGGTCAGAGATCTCAGACTGAGTTTGGATGGACATTGACTTCAAATGCACATTGAATGGTCAGTTTAGATGGACAGTGATCTATAACTGAATTTGGATGGACAGTGATCTTAGACTGAGTTGGTATGGACAGGTATATCCGACTGAGTTTGCATGGTCAGTGATCTCAGATTGAATGTGGACGGTCAGTGATTTCAGACTGAGTTTGAATGGTCAGTCATCTCAGACTGAGTTTGGATGGTCAGTGATCTCAGACTGAGTATGGATGGACAGTGATCTCAAACTGAGTTTGGATCGACAGTAATCTCAGACTGAGTTTGGATGGTCTGTAATCTCAGACAGAATTTGGATGGTCAATAATCTCAGACTGAGTTTGGATGGTCTGTAATCTCAGACTAAGTTTGGATGGTCTGTGATGTCAGACTGAGTTTGGATGGACAGTGACATCAGATGCACACTGAATTGTCAGTTTAGATGTACAGTGATCTCAGACTGAGTTTGGATTGTCAGTGATCTCTGACTGAGCATGGATCGACACTGCTCTCAGATGGGCTTAGGATGGACAGTGATCTTAGACTGAGTTTGGATGTACAGTGATCTCAGATGGACTTTGGATGGTCAGTAATCTCAGACTGAGTTTGGAAGGACAGTGATATCAAATGCACAGTAAATGGTCAGTTTAGATGGACAGTGATCTCTAACTGAGTTTGCATGGTCTGTAATCTCAGACAGAGATTGGATGGTCAATAATCTCAGATTGAGTTTGGATGGTCTGTACTCTCAGACTGAGTTTGGATGGTCAGAGAACTAGGACTGAGTTTGGATGGAAAGTGACATCAGATGCACTTTGAACTGTCAGTTTTGATGTACAGTGATCTCAGACTGAGTTTTAATGGTCAGTGATCTCTGACTGATTTTGGATCGACAGTGCTCTCAGATGGATTTAGGATGGACAGTGATCTTAGACTGAGTTTGGATGTACAGTGATCTCAGTTGGACTTTGGATGGTCAGTAATCTCAGATTGAGTTTGGATGGACAGTGACTTCAGACTGAGTTTGGATGGTCAATAATCTCAGACTGAGTTTGGATGGTCAGTAATCTCAGACTGAGGTTGTATGGTCAGTGATCTCAGACTGAATTTGGATGGTCAGTGATATTAGATTGAGTTTGTATGGACAGTAATATCAGACTGAGTTTGGATGGGCAGTGATCTCAGACTGAGTTTGGATGGTCAGTGATTTCAGACTGAGTTTGAATGGAAAGTAATCTCAAGACTTAATTTGGATGGTCAGTAATCTCAGATTGAATTCGGATGGTCAGTAATCTCAGACTGAATTTGGATGGACAGTAATATCAGATTGAATTTGGATGGTCAGTGATTTCAGACTGATTTTGGATGGTCAGTAATCTCAGACTGAGTTTGGATGGTCAGTGATCTCAGACTGACTTTTGATGGACAGTGGTCATAGACTATTTTGGATGGACAGTGACCTCAGATGCAGATTGAATGGTAAGTTTTTTATCGACAGTGATAATAGACTGAATTTGCATGGCAGTGATCTCAGATGGACTTTGGATGGTCAGTCATCTCAGACTGAGTTTGGATGGACTGTGACATCAGATGTACTTTGGATGGTCAATTATGTTATGTTGAGTTTGGATCGACAATAATTTCAGACAGAATTTGGATGGTGAGTAATCTCAGACTGAAATTGGATGGACAGTGATTTCAGACTGAGTTTGGATGGTCAGTGATTTCAGACTGAGTTTGGATTGACAGTGACATCAGATGCACATTGAATGGTCAGTTTAGATGGACAGTGATCTCTGACAGAGCTTGGATCGACAATGATCTTAGAATGAGTTTGTATGGACAGTAATATCAGACTGAGTTTGGATGGTCAGAGATCTCAGACTGAGTTTGGATGGACATTGACATCAAATGCACATTGAATGGTCAGTTTAGATGGACAGTGATCTATAACTGAATTTGGATGGACAGTGATCTTAGACTGAGTTGGTATGGACAGGTATATCCGACTGAGTTTGGATGGTCAGTGATCTCAGATTGAATTTGCACGGTCAGTGATTTCAGACTGAGTTTGAATGGACAGTCATCTCAGACTGAGTTTGGATGGTCAGTGATCTCAGACTGAGTATGGATGGACAGTGATCTCAAACTGAGTTTGGATCGACAGTAATCTCAGACTGAGTTTGGATGGTCTATAATCTCAGACAGAATTTGGATGGTCAATAATCTCAGACTGAGTTTGGATGGTCTGTAATCTCAGACTAAGTTTGGATGGTCTGTGATGTCAGACTGAGTTTGGATGGACAGTGACATCAGATGCACACTGAATTGTCAGTTTAGATGTACAGTGATCTCAGACTGAGTTTGGATGGTCAGTGATCTCTGACTGAGCATGGATCGTCACTGCTCTCAGATGGGCTTGGTATGGACAGTGATCTTACACTGAGTTTGGATGTACAGTGATCTCAGATGGACTTTCGATGGTCAGCAATCTCAGATTGAGTTTGGATGGACAGTGACTTCAGACTGAGTTTGGATGGTCAATAATCTCAGACTGAGTTTGGATAGTCAGTGATTTCAGACTGAATTTGGATGGTCAGTGATCTCAGACTGAGTTTGGATTGACAGTGACATCAGATGCACATTGAATGGTCAGTTTAGATGGACAGTGATCTCTAACTGAGTTTGGATCGACAGTGATCTTAGAATGAGTTTGTATGGACAGTAATATCAGACTGAGTTTGGATGGTCAGAGATCTCAGACTGAGTTTGGATGGACATTGACATCAAATGCACATTGAATGGTCAGTTTAGATGGACAGTGATCTACAACTGAATTTGGATGGACCGTGATCTTAGACTGAGTTGGTATGGACAGGTATATCCGACTGAGTTTGCATGGTCAGTGATCTCAGATTGAATTTGGACTGTCAGTGATTTCAGACTGAGTTTGAATGGACAGTCATCTCAGACTGAGTTTGGATGGTGAGTGATCTCAGACTGAGTATGGATGGACAGTGATCTCAAACTGAGTTTGGATCGACAGTAATCTCAGACTGAGTTTGGATGGTCTGTAATCTCAGACAGAATTTGGATTGTCAATAATCTCAGACTGAGTTTGGATGGTCTGTAATCTCAGACTAAGTTTGGATGGTCTGTGATGTCAGACTGAGTTTGGATGGACAGTGACATCAGATGCACACTGAATTGTCAGTTTAGATGTACAGTGATCTCAGACTGAGTTTGGATTGTCAGTGATCTCTGACTGAGCATGGATCGACACTGCTCTCAGATGGGCTTAGGATGGACAGTGATCTTAGACTGAGTTTGGATGTACAGTGATCTCAGATGGACTTTGGATGGTCAGTAATCTCAGACTGAGTTTGGAAGGACAGTGATATCAAATGCACAGTAAATGGTCAGTTTAGATGGACAGTGATCTCTAACTGAGTTTGGATGGTCTGTAATCTCAGACAGAGATTGGATGGTCAATAATCTCAGATTGAGTTTGGATGGTCTGTACTCTCAGACTGAGTTTGGATGGTCAGAGAACTAGGACTGAGTTTGGATGGACAGTGACATCAGATGCACTTTGAACTGTCAGTTTTGATGTACAGTGATGTCAGATTGAGTTTTAATGGTCAGTGATCTCTGACTGATTTTGGATCGACAGTGCTCTCAGATGGATTTAGGATGGACAGTGATCTTAGACTGAGTTTGGATGTACAGTGATCTCAGTTGGACTTTGGATGGTCAGTAATCTCAGATTGAGTTTGGATTGCCAGTGACTTCAGATTGAGTTTGGATGGTCAATAATCTCAGACTGAGTTTGGATGGTCAGTATTCTCAGACTGAGTTTGGATGGTCAGTGATCTCTGACTGAGTTTGGATGTTCAGTGATCTCAGACTGAGTTGGGATTGACAGTGACATCAGATGCAGATCGAATGGTTCGTTTAGATGGACAGTGATCTCTGAATGAGTTTGGATTGACAGTGATCTTAGACTGCGTATGGATGGACAGTAATCTCAGACTGAGTTTGGAAGTTCAGTAATCTCAGAATGAGTTTGGATGGTCAGTGATCTCAGCCTGAGTTTGGATGTACAGTGACATCAGATGTACATAGAATGGTAGGTTTAAATGGACAGTGATCTCAGACTGAGTTTGGAAGGTCAGTAATCTCAGACTGAGTTTGGATGTACAGTGATCTCAAATGGACTTTGGATGGACAGTGATCTCAGAATGCGTTTGGATGGACAGTTATCTCAGATGTAGTTTGGATTGTCAGTAATCTCAGACTGAGTTTGGATGGTCAGTGATCTCAGACTGAGTTTGGATCGACAATGCTCTCAGATGGACTTTGGATGGACAGTGAGATTAGACTGAGTTTGGATGGACAGTGACCTCAGATGCATATGGAGTGGTCAGTTTGGATGGACTGTGATCTCTGACAGAGCTGGTAAGGCAAGTGATCTTCGACTGAGTTTGAATGGACAGTGATCTCAGATGGACTTTGGAATGTCAGTCATCTCAGACTGGGTTTGTTTGTCCCGTGTCATCAGATGCGCATTGATTGGTCAGTTTAAATGGACAGTGATCTCTGACTGAGTTTGGATGAACAGTGGTCTTTGACTCAGTTTGTATGGACAGTAAAATCAGACTGAGTTTGGATGGTCAGATATCTCAGACTGAGTTTGGATGGACAGTGACATCAAATGCACATTGAATGGTCAGTTTAGATGGACAGTGATCTATAACTGAGTTTGGATGGACAGTGATCTTAGACTGAGTTAGTATGGACAGGTATATCCGACTGAGTTTGGATGGTCAGTGATCTCAGATTGAAATGGACGGTCAGTGATTTCAGACTGAGTTTGAATGGACAGTCATCTCAGACTGAGTTTGGATGGTCAGTGATCTCAGACTGAGTATGGATGGACAGTGATCTCAAACTGAGTTTGGATGGACAGTAATCTCAGACTGAGTTTGGATGTTCTGTAATCTCAGACAGAATTTGGATGGTCAATAATCTCAGACTGAGTTTGGATGGTCTGTAATCTCAGACTGAGTTTGGATGGTCTGTGATGTCAGACTGAGTTTGGATGGACAGTGACATCAGATGCACACTGAATTGTCAGTTTAGATGTACAGTGATCTCAGACTGAGTTTGGATGGTCAGTGATCTCTGACTGAGCATGGATCGTCACTGCTCTCAGATGGGCTTAGTATGGACAGTGATCTTACACTGAGTTTGGATGTAGAGTGATCTCAGATGGACTTTGGATGGTCAGTAATCTCAGATTGAGTATGGATGGACATTGATTTCAGACTGAATTTGCATGGTCAGTGATCTCAGACTGAGTTTGGAAGGACAGTGATATCAAATGCACAGTAAATGTTCAGTTTAGATGGACAGTGATCTCTAACTGAGTTTGCATGGTCTGTAATCTCAGACAGAGATTGGATGGTCAATAATCTCAGATTGAGATTGGATGGTCTGTACTCTCAGACTGAGTTTGGATGGTCAGAGAACTAGGACTGAGTTTGGATGGAAAGTGACATCAGATGCACTTTGAACTGTCAATTTTGATGTACAGTGATCTCAGACTGAGTTTTAATGGTCAGTGATCTCTGACTGATTTTGGATCGACAGTGCTCTCAGATGGATTTAGGATGGACAGTGATCTTAGACTGAGTTTGGATGTACAGTGATCTCAGATGGACTTTGGATGGTCAGCAATCTCAGATTGAGTTTGGATGGACAGTGACTTCAGACTGAGTTTGGATGGTCAATAATCTCAGACTGAGTTTGGATGGTCAGTAATCTCAGACTGAGGTTGTATGGTCAGTGATCTCAGACTGAATTTGGATGGTCAGTGATATTAGATTGAGTTTGTATGGACAGTAATATCAGACTGAGTTTGGATGGGCAGTGATCTCAGACTGAGTTTGGATGCTCAGTGATTTCAGACTGAGTTTGGATGGAAAGTAATCTCAAGACTTAATTTGGATGGTCAGTAATCTCAGATTGAATTTGGATGGTCAGTAATCTCAGACTGAATTTGGATGGACAGTAATATCAGATTGAATTTGGATGGTCAGTGATTTCAGACTGATTTTGGATGGTCAGTAATCTCAGACTGAGTTTGGATGGTCAGTGATCTCAGATTGACTTTTGATGGACAGTGGTCATAGACTATTTTGGATGGACAGTGACATCAGATGCACACTGAATTGTCAGTTTAGATGTACAGTGATCTCAGACTGAGTTTGGATGGTCAGTGATCTCTGACTGAGCATGGATCGTCACTGCTCTCACATGGGCTTAGTATGGACAGTGATCTTACACTGAGTTTGGATGTACAGTGATCTCAGATGGACTTGCGATGGTCAGCAATCTCAGATTGAGTTTGGATGGACAGTGACTTCAGACTGAGTTTGGATGGTCAATAATCTCAGACTGAGTTTGGATGGTCAGTGATCTCAGATGGACTTTGGATGGTCAGTAATCTCAGATTGAGTTTGGATGGACAGTGATTTCAGACTGAATTTGGATGGTCAGTGATCTAAGACTGAGTTTGGAAGGACAGAGATATCAAATGCACAGTAAATGGTCAGTTTAGATGGCCAGTGATCTCTAACTGAGTTTGGATGGTCTGTAATCTCAGACAGAGATTGGATGGTCAATAATCTCAGATTGAGATTGGATGGTCTGTACTCTCAGACTGAGTTTGGATGGTCAGAGAACTAGGACTGAGTTTGGATGGGCAGTGACATCAGATGCACTTTGAACTGTCAGTTTTGATGTACAGTGATCTCAGACTGAGTTTTAATGGTCAGTGATCTCTGACTGATTTTGGATCGACAGTGCTCTCAGATGGATTTAGGATGGACAGTGATCTTAGACTGAGTTTGGATGTATAGTGATCTCAGATGGACTTTGGATGGTCAGCAATCTCAGATTGAGTTTGGATGGACAGTGACTTCAGACTGAGTTTGGATGGTCAATAATCTCAGACTGAGTTTGGATGGTCAGTAATCTCAGACTGAGGTTGTATGGTCAGTGATCTCAGACTGAATTTGGATGGTCAGTGATATTAGATTGAGTTTGTATGGACAGTAATATCAGACTGAGTTTGGATGGGCAGTGATTTCAGACTGAGTTTGGATGGAAAGTAATCTCAAGACTGAATTTGGATGGTCAGTAATCTCAGATTGAATTTGGATGGTCAGTAATCTCAGACTGAATTTGGATGGACAGTAATATCAGATTGAATTTGGATGGTCAGTGATTTCAGACTGATTTTGGATGGTCAGTAATCTCAGACTGAGTTTGGATGGTCAGTGATCTCAGACTGACCTTTGATGGACAGTGGTCATAGACTATTTTGGATGGACAGTGACCGCAGATGCACATTGAATGGTCAGTTTTTATCGACAGTGATAATAGACTGAATTTGCATGGCAGTGATCTCAGATGGACTTTGGATGGTCAGTCATCTCAGACTGAGTTTGGATGGACTGGGACATCAGATGTACTTTGGATGGTCAATTATGTTATGTTGAGTTTGGATCGACAATAATCTCAGACAGAATTTGGATGGTGAGTAATCTCAGACTGAAATTGGATGGACAGTGATTTCAGACTGAGTTTGGATGGTCAGTGATTTCAGACTGAGTTTGGATTGACAGTGACATCAGATGCACATTGAATGGTCAGTTTAGATGGACAGTGATCTCTGACTGAGTTTGGATCGACAGTGATCTTAGAATGAGTTTGTATGGACAGTAATATCAGACTGAGTTTGGATGGTCAGAGATCTCAGACTGAGTTTGGATGGACATTGACATCAAATGCACATTGAATGGTCAGTTTAGATGGACAGTGATCTATAACTGAATTTGGATGGACAGTGATCTTAGACTGAGTTGGTATGGACAGGTATATCCGACTGAGTTTGCATGGTCAGTGATCTCAGATTGAATTTGGACGGTCAGTGATTTCAGACTGAGTTTGAATGGTCAGTCATCTCAGACTGAGTTTGGATGGTCAGTGATCTCAGACTGAGTATGGATGGACAGTGATCTCAAACTGAGTTTGGATCGACAGTAATCTCAGACTGAGTTTGGATGGTCTGTAATCTCAGACAGAATTTGGATGGTCAATAATCTCAGACTGAGTTTGGATGGTCTGTAATCTCAGACTAAGTTTGGATGGTCTGTGATGTCAGACTGAGTTTGGATGGACAGTGACATCAGATGCACACTGAATTGTCAGTTTAGATGTACAGTGATCTCAGACTGAGTTTGGATTGTCAGTGATCTCTGACTGAGCATGGATCGACACTGCTCTCAGATGGGCTTAGGATGGACAGTGATCTTAGACTGAGTTTGGATGTACAGTGATCTCAGATGGACTTTGGATGGTCAGTAATCTGAGACTGAGTTTGGAAGGACAGTGATATCAAATGCACAGTAAATGGTCAGTTTAGATGGACAGTGATCTCTAACTGAGTTTGGATGGTCTGTAATCTCAGACAGAGATTGGATGGTCAATAATCTCAGATTGAGATTGGATGGTCTGTACTCTCAGACTGAGTTTGGATGGTCAGAGAACTAGGACTGAGTTTGGATGGACAGTGACATCAGATGCACTTTGAACTGTCAGTTTTGATGTACAGTGATCTCAGACTGAGTTTTAATGGTCAGTGATCTCTGACTGATTTTGGATCGACAGTGCTCTCAGATGGATTTAGGATGGACAGTGATCTTAGACTGAGTTTGGATGTATAGTGATCTCAGATGGACTTTGGATGGTCAGCAATCTCAGATTGAGTTTGTTGGACAGTGACTTCAGACTGAGTTTGGATGGTCAATAATCTCAGACTGAGTTTGGATGGTCAGTAATCTCAGACTGAGGTTGTATGGTCAGTGATCTCAGACTGAATTTGGATGGTCAGTGATATTAGATTGAGTTTGTATGGCAGTAATATCAGACTGAGTTTGGATGGGCAGTGATTTCAGACTGAGTTTGGATGGAAAGTAATCTCAAGACTGAATTTGGATGGTCAGTAATCTCAGATTGAATTTGGATGGTCAGTAATCTCAGACTGAATTTGGATGGACAGTAATATCAGATTGAATTTGGATGGTCAGTGATTTCAGACTGATTTTGGATGGTCAGTAATCTCAGACTGAGTTTGGATGGTCAGTGATCTCAGACTGACTTTTGATGGACAGTGGTCATAGACTATTTTGGATGGACAGTGACCGCAGATGCACATTGAATGGTCAGTTTTTTATCGACAGTGATAATAGACTGAATTTGCATGGCAGTGATCTCAGATGGACTTTGGATGGTCAGTCATCTCAGACTGAGTTTGGATGGACTGTGACATCAGATGTACTTTGGATGGTCAATTATGTTATGTTGAGTTTGGATCGACAATAATCTCAGACAGAATTTGGATGGTGAGTAATCTCAGACTGAAATTGGATGGACAGTGATTTCAGACTGAGTTTGGATGGTCAGTGATTTCAGACTGAGTTTGGATTGACAGTGACATCAGATGCACATTGAATGGTCAGTTTAGATGGACAGTGATCTCTGACTGAGTTTGGATCGACAGTGATCTTAGAATGAGTTTGTATGGACAGTAATATCAGACTGAGTTTGGATGGTCAGAGATCTCAGACTGAGTTTGGATGGACATTGACTTCAAATGCACATTGAATGGTCAGTTTAGATGGACAGTGATCTATAACTGAATTTGGATGGACAGTGATCTTAGACTGAGTTGGTATGGACAGGTATATCCGACTGAGTTTGCATGGTCAGTGATCTCAGATTGAATGTGGACGGTCAGTGATTTCAGACTGAGTTTGAATGGTCAGTCATCTCAGACTGAGTTTGGATGGTCAGTGATCTCAGACTGAGTATGGATGGACAGTGATCTCAAACTGAGTTTGGATCGACAGTAATCTCAGACTGAGTTTGGATGGTCTGTAATCTCAGACAGAATTTGGATGGTCAATAATCTCAGACTGAGTTTGGATGGTCTGTAATCTCAGACTAAGTTTGGATGGTCTGTGATGTCAGACTGAGTTTGGATGGACAGTGACATCAGATGCACACTGAATTGTCAGTTTAGATGTACAGTGATCTCAGACTGAGTTTGGATTGTCAGTGATCTCTGACTGAGCATGGATCGACACTGCTCTCAGATGGGCTTAGGATGGACAGTGATCTTAGACTGAGTTTGGATGTACAGTGATCTCAGATGGACTTTGGATGGTCAGTAATCTCAGACTGAGTTTGGAAGGACAGTGATATCAAATGCACAGTAAATGGTCAGTTTAGATGGACAGTGATCTCTAACTGAGTTTGCATGGTCTGTAATCTCAGACAGAGATTGGATGGTCAATAATCTCAGATTGAGTTTGGATGGTCTGTACTCTCAGACTGAGTTTGGATGGTCAGAGAACTAGGACTGAGTTTGGATGGAAAGTGACATCAGATGCACTTTGAACTGTCAGTTTTGATGTACAGTGATCTCAGACTGAGTTTTAATGGTCAGTGATCTCTGACTGATTTTGGATCGACAGTGCTCTCAGATGGATTTAGGATGGACAGTGATCTTAGACTGAGTTTGGATGTACAGTGATCTCAGTTGGACTTTGGATGGTCAGTAATCTCAGATTGAGTTTGGATGGACAGTGACTTCAGACTGAGTTTGGATGGTCAATAATCTCAGACTGAGTTTGGATGGTCAGTAATCTCAGACTGAGGTTGTATGGTCAGTGATCTCAGACTGAATTTGGATGGTCAGTGATATTAGATTGAGTTTGTATGGACAGTAATATCAGACTGAGTTTGGATGGGCAGTGATCTCAGACAGAGTTTGGATGGTCAGTGATTTCAGACTGAGTTTGGATGGAAAGTAATCTCAAGACTTAATTTGGATGGTCAGTAATCTCAGATTGAATTCGGATGGTCAGTAATCTCAGACTGAATTTGGATGGACAGTAATATCAGATTGAATTTGGATGGTCAGTGATTTCAGACTGATTTTGGATGGTCAGTAATCTCAGACTGAGTTTGGATGGTCAGTGATCTCAGACTGACTTTTGATGGACAGTGGTCATAGACTATTTTGGATGGACAGTGACCGCAGATGCACATTGACTGGTCAGTTTTTTATCGACAGTGATAATAGACTGAATTTGCATGGCAGTGATCTCAGATGGACTTTGGATGGTCAGTCATCTCAGACTGAGTTTGGAAGGACTGTGACATCAGATGTACTTTGGATGGTCAATTATGTTATGTTGAGTTTGGATCGACAATAATCTCAGACAGAATTTGGATGGTGAGTAATCTCAGACTGAAATTGGATGGACAGTGATTTCAGACTGAGTTTGGATTGTCAGTGATTTCAGACTGAGTTTGGATTGACAGTGACATCAGATGCACATTGAATGGTCAGTTTAGATGGACAGTGATCTCTGACTGAGTTTGGATCGACAGTGATCTTAGAATGAGTTTGTATGGACAGTAATATCAGACTGAGTTTGGATGGTCAGAGATCTCAGACTGAGTTTGGATGGACATTGACATCAAATGCACATTGAATGGTCAGTTTAGATGGACAGTGATCTATAACTGAATTTGGATGGACAGTGATCTTAGACTGAGTTGGTATGGACAGGTATATCCGACTGAGTTTGCATGGTCAGTGATCTCAGATTGAATGTGGACGATCAGTGATTTCAGACTGAGTTTGAATGGTCAGTCATCTCAGACTGAGTTTGGATGGTCAGTGATCTCAGACTGAGTATGGATGGACAGTGATCTCAAACTGAGTTTGGATCGACAGTAATCTCAGACTGAGTTTGGATGGTCTGTAATCTCAGACAGAATTTGGATGGTCAATAATCTCAGACTGAGTTTGGATGGTCTGTAATCTCAGACTAAGTTTGGATGGTCTGTGATGTCAGACTGAGTTTGGATGGACAGTGACATCAGATGCACACTGAATTGTCAGTTTAGATGTACAGTGATCTCAGACTGAGTTTGGATTGTCAGTGATCTCTGACTGAGCATGGATCGACACTGCTCTCAGATGGGCTTAGGATGGACAGTGATCTTAGACTGAGTTTGGATGTACAGTGATCTCAGATGGACTTTGGATGGTCAGTAATCTCAGACTGAGTTTGGAAGGACAGTGATATCAAATGCACAGTAAATGGTCAGTTTAGATGGACAGTGATCTCTAACTGAGTTTGCATGTCTGTAATCTCAGACAGAGATTGGATGGTCAATAATCTCAGATTGAGTTTGGATGGTCTGTACTCTCAGACTGAGTTTGGATGGTCAGAGAACTAGGACTGAGTTTGGATGGAAAGTGACATCAGATGCACTTTGAACTGTCAGTTTTGATGTACAGTGATCTCAGACTGAGTTTTAATGGTCAGTGATCTCTGACTGATTTTGGATCGACAGTGCTCTCAGATGGATTTAGGATGGACAGTGATCTTAGACTGAGTTTGGATGTACAGTGATCTCAGTTGGACTTTGGATGGTCAGTAATCTCAGATTGAGTTTGGATGGACAGTGACTTCAGACTGAGTTTGGATGGTCAATAATCTCAGACTGAGTTTGGATGGTCAGTAATCTCAGACTGAGGTTGTATGGTCAGTGATCTCAGACTGAATTTGGATGGTCAGTGATATTAGATTGAGTTTGTATGGACAGTAATATCAGACTGAGTTTGGATGGGCAGTGATCTCAGACTGAGTTTGGATGGTCAGTGATTTCAGACTGAGTTTGGATGGAAAGTAATCTCAAGACTTAATTTGGATGGTCAGTAATCTCAGATTGAATTCGGATGGTCAGTAATCTCAGACTGAATTTGGATGGACAGTAATATCAGATTGAATTTGGATGGTCAGTGATTTCAGACTGATTTTGGATGGTCAGTAATCTCAGACTGAGTTTGGATGGTCAGTGATCTCAGACTGACTTTTGATGGACAGTGGTCATAGACTATTTTGGATGGACAGTGACCGCAGATGCACATTGACTGGTCAGTTTTTTATCGACAGTGATAATAGACTGAATTTGCATGGCAGTGATCTCAGATGGACTTTGGATGGTCAGTCATCTCAGACTGAGTTTGGAAGGACTGTGACATCAGATGTACTTTGGATGGTCAATTATGTTATGTTGAGTTTGGATCGACAATAATCTCAGACAGAATTTGGATGGTGAGTAATCTCAGACTGAAATTGGATGGACAGTGATTTCAGACTGAGTTTGGATTGTCAGTGATTTCAGACTGAGTTTGGATTGACAGTGACATCAGATGCACATTGAATGGTCAGTTTAGATGGACAGTGATCTCTGACTGAGTTTGGATCGACAGTGATCTTAGAATGAGTTTGTATGGACAGTAATATCAGACTGAGTTTGGATGGTCAGAGATCTCAGACTGAGTTTGGATGGACATTGACATCAAATGCACATTGAATGGTCAGTTTAGATGGACAGTGATCTATAACTGAATTTGGATGGACAGTGATCTTAGACTGAGTTGGTATGGACAGGTATATCCGACTGAGTTTGCATGGTCAGTGATCTCAGATTGAAATGGACGGTCAGTGATTTCAGACTGAGTTTGAATGGACAGTCATCTCAGACTGAGTTTGGATGGTCAGTGATCTCAGACTGAGTATGGATGGACAGTGATCTCAAACTGAGTTTGGATCGACAGTAATCTCAGACTGAGTTTGGATGGTCTGTAATCTCAGACAGAATTTGGATGGTCAATAATCTCAGACTGAGTTTGGATGGTCTGTAATCTCAGACTAAGTTTGGATGGTCTGTGATGTCAGACTGAGTTTGGATGGACAGTGACATCAGATGCACACTGAATTGTCAGTTTAGATGTACAGTGATCTCAGACTGAGTTTGGATTGTCAGTGATCTCTGACTGAGCATGGATCGACACTGCTCTCAGATGGGCTTAGGATGGACAGTGATCTTAGACTGAGTTTGGATGTACAGTGATCTCAGATGGACTTTGGATGGTCAGTAATCTCAGACTGAGTTTGGAAGGACAGTGATATCAAATGCACAGTAAATGGTCAGTTTAGATGGACAGTGATCTCTAACTGAGTTTGCATGGTCTGTAATCTCAGACAGAGATTGGATGGTCAATAATCTCAGAGTGAGTTTGGATGGTCTGTACTCTCAGACTGAGTTTGGATGGTCAGAGAACTAGGACTGAGTTTGGATGGAAAGTGACATCAGATGCACTTTGAACTGTCAGTTTTGATGTACAGTGATCTCAGACTGAGTTTTAATGGTCAGTGATCTCTGACTGATTTTGGATCGACAGTGCTCTCAGATGGATTTAGGATGGACAGTGATCTTAGACTGAGTTTGGATGTACAGTGATTTCAGTTGGACTTTGGATGGTCAGTAATCTCAGATTGAGTTTGGATGGACAGTGACTTCAGACTGAGTTTGGATGGTCAATAATCTCAGACTGAGTTTGGATGGTCAGTAATCTCAGACTGAGGTTGTATGGTCAGTGATCTCAGACTGAATTTGGATGGTCAGTGATATTAGATTGAGTTTGTATGGACAGTAATATCAGACTGAGTTTGGATGGGCAGTGATCTCAGACTGAGTTTGGATGGTCAGTGATTTCAGACTGAGTTTGGATGGAAAGTAATCTCAAGACTTAATTTGGATGGTCAGTAATCTCAGATTGAATTCGGATGGTCAGTAATCTCAGACTGAATTTGGATGGACAGTAATATCAGATTGAATTTGGATGGTCAGTGATTTCAGACTGATTTTGGATGGTCAGTAATCTCAGACTGAGTTTGGATGGTCAGTGATCTCAGACTGACTTTTGATGGACAGTGGTCATAGACTATTTTGGATGGACAGTGACCGCAGATGCACATTGACTGGTCAGTTTTTTATCGACAGTGATAATAGACTGAATTTGCATGGCAGTGATCTCAGATGGACTTTGGATGGTCAGTCATCTCAGACTGAGTTTGGAAGGACTGTGACATCAGATGTACTTTGGATGGTCAATTATGTTATGTTGAGTTTGGATCGACAATAATCTCAGACAGAATTTGGATGGTGAGTAATCTCAGACTGAAATTGGATGGACAGTGATTTCAGACTGAGTTTGGATTGTCAGTGATTTCAGACTGAGTTTGGATTGACAGTGACATCAGATGCACATTGAATGGTCAGTTTAGATGGACAGTGATCTCTGACTGAGTTTGGATCGACAGTGATCTTAGAATGAGTTTGTATGGACAGTAATATCAGACTGAGTTTGGATGGTCAGAGATCTCAGACTGAGTTTGGATGGACATTGACATCAAATGCACATTGAATGGTCAGTTTAGATGGACAGTGATCTATAACTGAATTTGGATGGACAGTGATCTTAGACTGAGTTGGTATGGACAGGTATATCCGACTGAGTTTGCATGGTCAGTGATCTCAGATTGAATTTGGACGGTCAGTGATTTCAGACTGAGTTTGAATGGACAGTCATCTCAGACTGAGTTTGGATGGTCAGTGATCTCAGACTGAGTATGGATGGACAGTGATCTCAAACTGAGTTAGGATCGACAGTAATCTCAGACTGAGTTTGGATGGTCTGTAATCTCAGACAGAATTTGGATGGTCAATAATCTCAGACTGAGTTTGGATGGTCTGTAATCTCAGACTAAGTTTGGATGGTCTGTGATGTCAGACTGAGTTTGGATGGACAGTGACATCAGATGCACACTGAATTGTCAGTTTAGATGTACAGTGATCTCAGACTGAGTTTGGATTGTCAGTGATCTCTGACTGAGCATGGATCGACACTGCTCTCAGATGGGCTTAGGATGGACAGTGATCTTAGACTGAGTTTGGATGTACAGTGATGTCAGATGGACTTTTGATGGTCAGTAATCTCAGACTGAGTTTGGAAGGACAGTGATATCAAATGCACAGTAAATGGTCAGTTTAGATGGACAGTGATCTCTAACTGACTTTGGATGGTCTGTAATCTCAGACAGAGATTGGATGGTCAATAATCTCAGATTGAGTTTGGATGGTCTGTACTCTCAGACTGAGTTTGGATGGTCAGAGAACTAGGACTGAGTTTGGATGGAAAGTGACATCAGATGCACTTTGAACTGTCAGTTTTGATGTACAGTGATCTCAGACTGAGTTTTAATGGTCAGTGATCTCTGACTGATTTTGGATCGACAGTGCTCTCAGATGGATTTAGGATGGACAGTGATCTTAGACTGAGTTTGGATGTACAGTGATCTCAGTTGGACTTTGGATGGTCAGTAATCTCAGATTGAGTTTGGATGGACAGTGACTTCAGACTGAGTTTGGATGGTCAATAATCTCAGACTGAGTTTGGATGGTCAGTATTCTCAGACTGAGTTTGGATGGTCAGTGATCTCTGACTGAGTTTGGATGTTCAGTGATCTCAGACTGAGTTGGGATTGACAGTGACATCAGATGCAGATCGAATGGTTAGTTTAGATGGACAGTGATCTCTGAATGTGTTTGGATTGACAGTGATCTTAGACTGTGTATGGATGGACAGTAATCTCAGACTGAGTTTGGATGTTCAGTAATCTCAGAATGAGTTTGGATGGTCAGTGATCTCAGCCTGAGTTTGGATGTACAGTGACATCAGATGTACATAGAATGGTAGGTTTAGATGGACAGTGATCTCAGACTGAGTTTGGAAGGTCAGTAATCTCAGACTGAGTTTGGATGGACAGTGATCTCAAATGGACTTTGGATGGACAGTGATCTCAGAATGCGTTTGGATGGACAGTTATCTCAGATGTAGTTTGGATGGTCAGTAATCTCAGACTGAGTTTGGATGGTCAGTGATCTCAGACTGAGTTTGGATCGACAATGCTCTCAGATGGACTTTGGATGGACAGTGAGATTAGACTGAGTTTGGATGGACAGTGACCTCAGATGCATATGGAGTGGTCAGTTTGGATGGACTGTGATCTCTGACAGAGCTGGTATGGCAAGTGATCTTCGACTGAGTTTGAATGGACAGTGATCCCAGATGGACTTTGGAATGTCAGTGATCTCAGACTGGGTTTGTTTGTCCCGTGTCATCAGATGCGCATTGATTGGTCAGTTTAAATGGACAGTGATCTCTGACTGAGTTTGGATGAACAGTGGTCTTTGACTCAGTTTGTATGAACAGTAAAATCAGACTGAGTTTGGATAGTCAGATATCTCAGACTGAGTTTGGATGGACAGTGACATCAAATGCACATTGAATGGTCAGTTTAGATGGACAGTGATCTATAACTGAGTTTGGATGGACAGTGATCTTAGACTGAGTTAGTATGGACAGGTATATCCGACTGAGTTTGGATGGTCAGTGATCTCAGATTGAAATGGACGGTCAGTGATTTCAGACTGAGTTTGAATGGACAGTCATCTCAGACTGAGTTTGGATGGTCAGTGATCTCAGACTGAGTATGGATGGACAGTGATCTCAAACTGAGTTTGGATGGACAGTAATCTCAGACTGAGTTTGGATGTTCTGTAATCTCAGACAGAATTTGGATGGTCAATAATCTCAGACTGAGTTTGGATGGTCTGTAATCTCAGACTGAGTTTGGATGGTCTGTGATGTCAGACTGAGTTTGGATGGACAGTGACATCAGATGCACACTGAATTGTCAGTTTAGATGTACAGTGATCTCAGACTGAGTTTGGATGGTCAGTGATCTCTGACTGAGCATGGATCGTCACTGCTCTCAGATGGGCTTAGTATGGACAGTGATCTTACACTGAGTTTGGATGCAGAGTGATCTCAGATGGATTTTGGATGGTCAATAATCTCAGATTGAGTTTGGATGGACATTGATTTCAGACTGAATTTGCATGGTCAGTGATCTCAGACTGAGTTTGGAAGGACAGTGATATCAAATGCACAGTAAATGGTCAGTTTAGATGGACAGTGATCTCTAACTGAGTTTGGATGGTCTGTAATCTCAGACAGAGATTGGATGGTCAATAATCTCAGATTGAGTTTGGATGGTCTGTACTCTCAGACTGAGTTTGGATGGTCAGAGAACTAGGACTGAGTTTGGATGGAAAGTGACATCAGATGCACTTTGAACTGTCAGTTTTGATGTACAGTGATCTCAGACTGAGTTTTAATGGTCAGTGGTCTCTGACTGATTTTGGATCGACAGTGCTCTCAGATGGATTTAGGATGGACAGTGATCTTAGACTGAGTTTGGATGTACAGTGATCACAGATGGACTTTGGATGGTCAGCAATCTCAGATTGAGTTTGGATGGACAGTGACTTCAGACTGAGTTTGGATGGTCAATAATCTCAGACTGAGTTTGGATGGTCAGTAACCTCAGACTGAGGTTGTATGGTCAGTGATCTCAGACTGAATTTGGATGGTCAGTGATATTAGATTGAGTTTGTATGGACAGTAATATCAGACTGAGTTTGGATGGGCAGTGATCTCAGACAGAGTTTGGATGGTCAGTGATTTCAGACTGAGTTTGGATGGAAAGTAATCTCAAGACTTAATTTGGATGGTCAGTAATCTCAGATTGAATTCGGATGTTCAGTAATCTCAGACTGAATTTGGATGGACAGTAATATCAGATTGAATTTGGATGGTCAGTGATTTCAGACTGATTTTGGATGGTCAGTAATCTCAGACTGAGTTTGGATGGTCAGTGATCTCAGACTGAGTTTGGGATTGACAGTGACATCAGATGCAGATCGAATGGTTAGTTTAGATGGACAGTGATCTCTGAATGAGTTTGGATTGACAGTGATCTTAGACTGCGTATGGATGGACAATAATCTCAGACTGCGTTTGGATGTTCTGTAATCTCAGAATGAGTTTGGATGGTCAGTGATCTCAGCCTGAGTTTGGATGTACAGTGACATCAGATGTACATAGAATGGTAGGTTTAGATGGACAGTGATCTCAGACTGAGTTTGGATGGTCAGTAACCTCTGACTGAGTTTGGATAACAGTGCTCTCAGATGGAATTTGGATGGACAGTGATCTTTGATTGAGTTTGGATGTACAGTGATCTCAGAAGGACTTTGGATGGTCAGTAATCTCAGAATGAGTTTGGATGGACAGTGATTTTACAATGAGATTAGATGGTCAGTAATCTCAGACTGAGATTTGATGGTCAGTAATCTCAGACTGAGATTGGATGGTCAGTAATCTCAGACTGAGTTTGGATGGTCAGTGATCTCAGATGCACATTGAATGGTCCGTTTAGATGGACAGTGATCTCTGAATGAGTTTGGATCGCCAGTGACCTTGGACTGCGTATGGATGGACAGTAATCTCAGACTGAGTTTGGATGGACAGTGATCTTAGACTGAGTTTGCATGGTCTGTGAGCTCAGACTGAGATTTTTGGTCAGTGATTTCAGACTGAGTTTGGATGTACAGTGACATCAGAAGTACATAGAATGGTAAGTTTAGATGGACAGAGATCTCTGACTGAGTTTGTATCGACAGTGATCTTAGACTGAGTTTGTATGGACAGTAATATCAGACTGGGTTTGGATGGTAAGTGAGCTCAGACTGAGTTTGCATGGTCAGTAATCTCAGATTGAGTTTGAATGGACAGTAATCTCAGAATGAGTTTGGATGGTCAGTGATCTCAGATGGACTTTGGATGGACGGTAATCTCAGACTGAGTTTGGATGTTGAGTAATCTCAGACTGACTTTGAATGGTCAGTGATATCAGCCAGACTTTGGATGTACAGTGACATCAGATGTACATAGAATGGTAAGTTTAGATGGACAGTGATCTCTGAATGAGCTTGGATTGACAGTGATCTTAGACTGCGTATGGATGGACAGTAATCTCAGACTGAATTTGGATGGACAGTGATCTTAGACTGAGTTTGGATGAACAGTGATCTGAGATGGACTTTGGATGGTCAATAATCTCAGAATGAGTTTGGATCGACAGTGATTTTAGAATGAGTTTGGAAAGTCAGTAATCTCAGACTGAGTTTGGATGTTGATTAATCTCAGACTGAGTTTAGATGGTCAGTGATCTCAGCCTGAGTTTGGATGTACAGTGACATCAGATGTACATAGAATGGTAAGTTTAGATGGACAGTGATCTCAGACTGAGTTTGGATGGACAGTGATCTCTGACTGAGTTTGGATCGACAGTGCTCTCAGATGGAATTTGGATGGACAGTGATCTTACATTGTGTTTGGATGTACAGTGATCTCAGAAGGACTTTGGATGGTCAGTAATCTCAGAATGAGTTTGGATGGAAAGTGATTTTACTAGGAGATTGGATGGTCAGTAATCTCAGGCTGAGATTTGATGGTCAGTAATCTCAGACTGAGTTTGGATGGACAGTAATCTCAGACTGAGTTTGGATGGTCAGTGATCTCAGATGCACATTGAATGGTCCGTTTAGATGGACAGTGATCTCTGAATGAGTTTGGATCGCCAGTGATCTTGGACTGCGTATGGATGGACAGTAATCTCAGACTGAGTTTGGATGGACAGTGATCTTAGACTGAGTTTGGATGGTCAGTAATCTCAGACTGAGTTTGCATGGTCTGTGAGCTCAGACTGAGTTTTTTGGTCAGTGATTTCAGACTGAGTTTGGATGTACATTTACATCAGAAGTACATATAATGGTAAGTTTAGATGGACAGTGATCTCTGACTGAGTTTGTATCGACAGTGATCTTAGACTGAGTTTGTATGGACAGTAATATCAAACTGGGTTTGGATGGCCAGTGATCTCAGACTGAGTTTGCATGGTCAGTAATCTCAGATTGAGTTTGAAAGGACAGTAATCTCAGAATGAGTTTGGATGGTCGGTGATCTGAGATGGACTTTGGATGGTCAGTAATCTTAGACTGAGTTTGGATGGACAGTGACATCAGATGGACTTTGGATGGTCATTATCTTATGCTGAGTTTGGATCAACAATAATCTCAGACAGAGTTTGGATGGTGAGTAATCTCAGACTGAGTTTGGTTGTGCAGTAATCTCAGACTGAGCTTGGATGGTCAGTGAAATCAGATTGAGTTTGGATGGACAGTGACATCAGATGTACATTGAATGGTAGTTTTAGATAGACAGTGATTTCTGACTGAGTTTGGATCGACAGTGATCTTAGACTGAGTTTGTATGGACAGTAATATCAGACTGAGTTTGGATGTTCAGTGATCTCAGATGGACTTTGGATGGTCAGTAATCTCAGACTGAGTTTGGATGTTCAGTAATCTCAGAGTGAGTTTGGATGGTCAGTGATGTCAGACTGAGTTTGGAAGGACAGTGAAATCAGATGCACATTGAATTATCAGTTTAGATGTACAGTGATCTCAGACTGTGTATGGATGGTCATTGATCTCTGACTGAGTTTGGATCGACAGTGCTCCCTGATGGACTTTGGATGGACAGTGATCGTAGACTGAGTTTGTATGGACAGTAACATCAGACTGAGTTTGGATGGTAAGTGATCTCAGATGGACTTTGGATGGTCAGTAATCTCAGAATGAGTTTGGATGGACAGTGAGTTTAGACTGAGTTTGGATGGTCAGTGATCTCAGACTTAGTTTGGATGGTCAGTGATCTCAGCCTGAGTTTGGATGTACAGTGATATAACAATGAGTCTTAATGGACAGTAATATCAGATGCACATTGAATGGTCCGTTTAGATGGACAGTGATCTCTGAATGAGTTTGGATCGACAGTGATCTTTGACTGTGTTTGGATGAACAGTGATCTCAGATGGACTTTGGATGGTCTGTAATCTCAGAACGAGTTTGGATGGACAGTCATTTTATACTGAGTTTGGATGGTCTGCAATCTCAGACTGAGTTTGGATGTTGAGTAATCTCAGACTGAGTTTGGATGGTCAGTGATCTCAGCCTGAGTTTGGATGTACAGTGACATCAGATGTACATAGAATGGTAAGTTTAGATGGACAGTGGTCACAGACTGAGTTTGGATGTTCAGTGATCTCTGACTGAGTTTGGATCGACAGTGCTCTCAGATGGAATTTGGATGGACAGTGATCTTAGATTGAGTTTGGATGTACAGCGATCTCAGAAGGACTTTGGATGGTCAGTAATCTCAGTTTGAGTTTGGATGGACAGTGATTTTACACTGAGATTGGATGGTCAGTAATCTCAGACTGAGATTGAATGGTCAGTAATCTCAGACACAGTTTGGATGGTCAGTAATCTCTGACTGAGTTTGGATGGTCAGTGTTCTCAGACTGAGTTTGGATTGACAGTGTCATCAGATGCACATCGAATGGTTAGTTTAGATGGACAGTGATCTCTGAATGAGTTTGGATTGACAGTGATCTTAGACTGCGTATGTATGGACAGTAATCTCAGACTGAGTTTGGATGGACAGTAATCTTAGACTGAGTTTGGATGAACAGTGATCTCAGATGGACCTTGGATGGTCAGTAATCTCAGAATGAGTTTGGATGGACAGTGATTTTAGAATGAGTTTGGAAGGTCAGTAATCTCAGACTGAGTTTTGATGGTCAGTGATCTCAGCCTGCGTTTGGATGTACAGTGACATCAGATGTACATAGAATGGTAATTTTTGATGGACAGTCATCTCAGACTGAGTTTGGATGGTCAGTGATCTCTGACTGAGTTTGGATCGACAGTGCTCTCAGATGGAATTTGGATGGACAGTGATCTTAGATTGAGTTTGGATGTACAGTGATCTCAGAAGGACTTTGGATGGTCAGTAATCTCAGAATGAGTTTGGATGGACAGTGATTTTAAATTGAGATTGGATGGTCAGTAATCTCAGGCTGAGATTGGATGGTCAGAAATCTCAGACTGAGTTTGGATGGTCAGTGATCTCAGATGCACATTGAATTGACCGTTTAGATGGACAGTGATCTCTGAATGAGTTTGGATCGCCAGTGATCTTAGACTGCGCATGGAAGGACAGTAATCTCAGACTGAGTTTGGATGGACAGTGATCTTAGACTGTGTTTGGATGTACAGTGACCTCAGATGGAATTTGGATGGTCAGTAATCTCAGAATTAGTTTGGATGGATAGTGATTTTAGACTGAGTTTGGAAAGTCCGTAATCTCAGACTGAGTTTGGATGGTCTGTGATCTCAGACTGAGTTTTTTGGTCAGTGATTTCAGACTGAGTTTGGATGTACAGTGACATCAGCTGTACATAGAACGGGATGTTTAGATGGACAGTGATCTCTGACTGAGTTTGGATCGACAGTGATCTTAGACTGAGTTTGTATGGACAGTAATATGAGACTGAGTTTGGATGGTCAGTGATCTCAGACTGAGTTTGCATGGTCAGTAATCTCAGATTGAGTTTGAATGGACAGTAATCTCAGACTGAGGTTGGATGGTCAGTGATTTCAGACTGAGTTTGGATGGTCAATAATCTCAGGCTGAGTTTGGATGGTCTGTAATCTCAGACTGAGTTTGCATGGTCAGTGATGTCAGACTGAGTTTGGATGGACAGTGACATCAGATGCACATTGAATTGTCAGTGTAGATGCATAGTGATCTCAGGCTGAGTTTGGATGGTCTTTGATCTCAGACTGAGTTTGAATGGACAGTGACATCATTGGACTTTGTATGGTCATTATCTTATGCTGAGTTTGGATCAACAATAATCTCAGACAGAGTTTGGATGGTGAGTAATCTCAGATTGAGTTTGGTTGTGCAGTAATCTCAGACTGAGATTGGATGGTCAGTAATCTCAGACTGAGTTTGGATGGTCAGTGATCTCTGACTGAGTTTGGATGGTCAGTGATCTCAGACTGAGTTTGGATTGACAGTGACATCAGATGCACATCGAATGGTTATTTTAGATGGACAGTGATCTCTGAATGAGTATGGATTGACAGTGATCTTAGACTGCGTATGGATGGACAGTAATATCAGACTGAGTTTGGATGGACAGTGATCTTAGAATGAGTTCGGATGAACAGTGATCTCAGATGGACTTTGGATGGTCAGTAATCTCAGAATGAGTTTGGATGGACAGTGATTTTAGAATGAGTTTGGATGGTCAGTAATCTCAGACAGAGTTTGGATGTTCAGTAATCTCAGAATGAGTTTGGATGGTCAGTGATCTCAGCCTGAGTTTGGATGTACAGTGACATCAGATGTACATAGAATGGTAACTTTAAATGGACAGTGATCTCAGACTGATTTTGGATGGTCAGTAACATCTGACTGAGTTTGGATCAACAGTGCTCTCAGATGGAATTTGGATGGACAGTGATCTTAGATTGAGTTTGGATGTACAGTGATCTCAGAAGGACTTTGGATGGTCAGTAATCTCAGAATGAGTTTGGATGGACAGTGATTTTAAATTGAGATTGGATGGTCAGTAATCTCAGGCTGAGATTGGATGGTCAGAAATCTCAGACTGAGTTTGGATGGTCAGTGATCTCAGATGCACATTGAATTGACCGTTTAGATGGACAGTGATCTCTGAATGAGTTTGGATCGCCAGTGATCTTAGACTGCGCATGGAAGGACAGTAATCTCAGACTGAGTTTGGATGGACAGTGATCTTAGACTGTGTTTGGATATACAGTGACCTCAGATGGAATTTGGATGGTCAGTAATCTCAGAATTAGTTTGGATGGATAGTGATTTTAGACTGAGTTTGGAAAGTCCGTAATCTCAGACTGAGTTTGGATGGTCTGTGATCTCAGACTGAGTTTTTTGGTCAGTGATTTCAGACTGAGTTTGGATGTACAGTGACATCAGCTGTACATAGAACGGGATGTTTAGATGGACAGTGATCTCTGACTGAGTTTGGATCGACAGTGATCTTAGACTGAGTTTGTATGGACAGTAATATGAGACTGAGTTTGGATGGTCAGTGATCTCAGACTGAGTTTGCATGGTCAGTAATCTCAGATTGAGTTTGAATGGACAGTAATCTCAGACTGAGGTTGGATGGTCAGTGATTTCAGACTGAGTTTGGATGGTCAATAATCTCAGGCTGAGTTTGGATGGTCTGTAATCTCAGACTGAGTTTGCATGGTCAGTGATGTCAGACTGAGTTTGGATGGACAGTGACATCAGATGCACATTGAATTGTCAGTGTAGATGCATAGTGATCTCAGGCTGAGTTTGGATGGTCTTTGATCTCAGACTGAGTTTGAATGGACAGTGACATCATTGGACTTTGTATGGTCATTATCTTATGCTGAGTTTGGATCAACAATAATCTCAGACAGAGTTTGGATGGTGAGTAATCTCAGATTGAGTTTGGTTGTGCAGTAATCTCAGACTGAGATTGGATGGTCAGTAATCTCAGACTGAGTTTGGATGGTCAGTGATCTCTGACTGAGTTTGGATGGTCAGTGATCTCAGACTGAGTTTGGATTGACAGTGACATCAGATGCACATCGAATGGTTATTTTAGATGGACAGTGATCTCTGAATGAGTATGGATTGACAGTGATCTTAGACTGCGTATGGATGGACAGTAATATCAGACTGAGTTTGGATGGACAGTGATCTTAGAATGAGTTCGGATGAACAGTGATCTCAGATGGACTTTGGATGGTCAGTAATCTCAGAATGAGTTTGGATGGACAGTGATTTTAGAATGAGTTTGGATGGTCAGTAATCTCAGACAGAGTTTGGATGTTCAGTAATCTCAGAATGAGTTTGGATGGTCAGTGATCTCAGCCTGAGTTTGGATGTACAGTGACATCAGATGTACATAGAATGGTAACTTTAAATGGACAGTGATCTCAGACTGATTTTGGATGGTCAGTAACATCTGACTGAGTTTGGATCAACAGTGCTCTCAGATGGAATTTGGATGGACAGTGATCTTTGATTGAGTTTGGATGTGCAGTGATCTCAGAAGGACTTTGGATGGTCAGCAATCTCAGAATGAGTTTGGATGGACAGTGATTTTACAATGAGATTGGATGGTCAGTAAGCTCAAGCTGAGATTGGATGGTCAGTAATCTCAGACTGAGTTTGGATGGTCACTAATCTCAGACTGAGTTTGGATGGTCAGTGATCTCAAATGCACATTGAATGGTCCGTTTAGATGGACAGTGATCTCTGAATGACTTTGGATCGCCAGTGATCTTGGACTGCGTATGGATGGACAGTAATCTCAGACTGAGTTTGGATGGACAGTGATCTTAGACTGAGTTTGGATGTACAGTGATCTCAGATGGACTTTGGATGGTCAGTAATCTCAGAATTAGATTGGATGGATAGTGATTTTAGACTGAGTTTGGATGGTCAGTAATCTCAGACTGAGTTTGCATGGTCTGGGATCTCAGACTGAGTTATTTCGTCAGTGATTTCAGCCTGAGTTTGGATGGACAGTGACATCAGAAGTACATAGAATGGTAAGTTTAGATGGACAGTGATCTCTGACTGAGTTTGGATCGACAGTGATCTTAGACTTAGATTGTATGGACAGTAATATCAGACTGGGTTTGGATGGTCAATGATCTCAGACTGAGTTTGCATGGTCAGCAATCTCAGATTGAGTTTGAATGGACAGTAATCTCAAAATGAGTTTGGATGGTCAGTGATCTCAGATGGACTTTGGATGGTCAGTAATCGCAGATTGAGTTTGGATGGACAGTGACATCAGATGGACTTTGGATGGTCATTATCTTATGCTGAGTTTGAATCAACAATAATCTCAGACAGAGTTTGGATGGTGAGTAATCTCAGACTGAGTTTGGTTGTGCAGTAATCTCAGACTGAGCTTGGATGGTCAGTGATCTCAGACTGAGTTTGGATGTACAGTGACATCAGATGTACATTTAATGGTAGGCTTAGATAGACAGTGATTTCTGACTGAGTTTGGATCGACAGTGATCTTAGACTGAGTTTGTATGGACAGTAATATCAGACTGAGTTTGGATGGTCAGTGATCTCAGATGGACTTTGGATGGTCAGTAATCTCAGACTGAGTTTGGATGGACAGTAATCTCAGACTGAGTTTGGATGGTGAGTGATGTCAGACAGTGTTTGGAAGGACAGTGACATCAGATGCACATTGAATTGTCAGTTTAGATGTACAGTGATCTAAGACTTAGTTTGGATAATCATTGATCTCTGACTGAGTTTGGATCGACAGTGCTCTCAGATGGACTTTGGATGGACAGTGATCGTAGACTGAGTTTGTATGGACAGTAATATCAAACTGAGTTTGGATTGTCAGAGATCTCAGATGGACTTTGGATGGTCAGTAATCTCAGAATGAGTTTGGATGGACAGTGATTTTAGACTGAATTTGGATGGTCAGTAACCTCAGACTGAGTTTGGATGGTCAGTGATCTCAGACTGAGTTTGGATGGTCAGTGATCTCATACGGAGTTTGGATGGTCAGTGATAAAAGAATGAGTCTTAATGGACAGTAAAATCAGATGCACATTGAATGGTCCATTTAGATGGACAGAGATCTCTGAATGCGTTTGGATCGACCGTGATCTTAGACTGAGTTTGGAACAACATTGATCTCAGATGGACTTTGGATGGTTTGTAATCTCAGAACGAGTTTGGATGGACAGTGATTTTAGAATGAGTTTGGATGGTCTGCAATCTCAGACTGAGTTTGGATGATGAGTAATCTCAGACTGAGTTTGGATGCTCAGTGATCTCAGCCTGAGTTTGGATGTACAGTGACATCAGATGTACATAGAATGGTAAGTTTAGATGGACAGTGATCTCAGACTGAGTTTGGATGGTCAGTGATCTCTGACTGAGTTTGGATCGAAAGTGCTCTCAGATGGAATTTGGATGGACAGTGATCTTAGATTGAGTTTGTATGTACAGTGATCTCAGAAGGACTTTGGATGGTCAGTAATCTCAGAATGAGTTTGGATGGGCAGTGATTTTACACTGAGATTGGAAGGTCAGTAATCTCAGACTGAGATTGGATGGTCAGTAATCTCAGACTGAGTTTGGATGGTCAGTGATCTCAGACTGAGTTTGGATTGACAGTGACATCAGATGCACATCGAATGGTTAGTTTAGATGGACAGTGATCTCTGAATGAGTTTGGATTGACAGTGATCTTAGACTGCGTAAGGATGGACAGTAATCTCAGACTGAGTTTGGATGGACTGTGATCTTAGACTGAGTTTGGATGTACAGTGATCTCAGAAGGACTTTGGATGGTCAGTAATCTCAGAATGAGTTTGGATGGGCATTGATTTTACACTGAGATTGGATGGTCATTAATCTCAGACTGAGTTTGAATGATCAGTAATCTCAGACTGAGCTTGGATGGGCAGTGATCTCAGATGCACATTGAATGGTCCGTTTAGATGGACAGTGATCTCTGAATGAATTTGGATGTACAGTGATCTCAGATGGAATTTGGAAGGTCAGTAATCTCAAAATTAGATTGGATGGATAGTGATTTTAGACCGAGTTTGGATGGTCAGTAATCTCAGACTGACATTGGATGGTCAGTAATCTCAGACTGAGTTTCGATGGTCAGTGATCTCTGACTGAGTTTGGATGGTCAGTGATCTCAGACTGAGTTTGTATTGACAGTGACATCAGTTGCACATAGAATGGTTAGTTTAGATGGACAGTGATCTCTGAATGAGTTTGGATTGACAGTGATCTTATACAGCGTATGGATGGACTGTAATCTCAGACAGAATTTGGATGGACAGTGATCTTAGAATGAGTTCGGATGAACATTGATCTCAGATGGACTTTGGATGGTCTGTAATCTCAGAACGAGTTTGGATGGACAGTGATTTTAGACTGAGTTTGGATGGTCTGCATTCTCAGACTGAGTTTGGATGTTGAGTAATCTCAGATTGAGTTTGGATGGTCAGTGAACTCAGCCTGAGTTTGGATGTACAGTCACATCAGATGTACATAGAATGGTAAGTTTAGATGGACAGTGATCTCAGACTGAGTTTGGATGGTCAGTGATCTCTGACTGAGTTTGGATCGACAGTGCTCTCAGATGGAATTTGGATGGACAGTGATCTTAGATTGAGTTTGGATGTACAGTGATCTCAGAAGGACTTTGAATGGTCAGTGATCTCTGACTGAGTTTGGATGGTCAGTGATCTCAGACTGAGTTTGGATGGTCAGTGATCTCATACGGAGTTTGGATGGTCAGTGATAAAAGAATGAGTCTTATTGGACAGTAAAATCAGATGCACAGTGAATGGTCCGTTTAGATGGACAGAGATCTCTGAATGAGAATGGATCGACAGTGATCTTAGACTGAGTTTGGATGAACATTGATCTCAGATGGACTTTGGATGGTCTGTAATCTCAGAACGAGATTGGATGGACAGTGATTTTAGAATGAGTTTGGATGGTCTGCAATCTCAGACTGAGTTTGGATGATGAGTAATCTCAGACTGAGTTTGGATGGTCAGTGATCTCAGCCTGAGTTTGGATGTACAGTGACATCAGATGTACATAGAATGGTAAGTTTAGATGGACAGTGATCTCAGACTGAGTTTGGATGGTCAGTGATCTCTGACTGAGTTTGGATCGACAGTGCTCTCAGATGGAATTTGGATGGACAGTGATCTTAGATTGAGTTTGTATGTACAGTTATCTCAGAAGGACTTTGGATGGTCAGTAATCTCAGAATGAGTTTGGATGGACAGTGATTTTACACTGAGATTGGATGGTCAGTAATCTCAGACAGAGATTGGATGGTCAGTAATCTCAGACTGAGTTTGGATGGTCAGTGATCTCTGACTGAGTTTGGATGGTCAGTGATCTCAGACTGAGTTTGGATTGACAGTGACATCAGATGCACATCGAATGGTTAGTTTAGATGGACAGTGATCTCTGAATGATTTTGGATTGACAGTGATCTTAGACTGCGTAAGGATGGACAGTAATCTCTGACTGAGTTTGGATGGACAGTGATCTTAGAATGAGTTTGGATGAACAGTGATCTCAGATGGACTTTGGATGGACTGTAATCTCAGAATGAGTTTGGATGGACAGTGATTTTAGAATGAGTTTGGATGGTCACTAATCTGAGACTGAGTTTGGATGGACAGTGACATCAGATGTACATTGAATGGTAGGATTAGATGGACAGTGATTTCTGAATGAGTTTGGATCGACAGTGATCTTAGACTGAGTTTGTATGGTCAGTAATATCAGACAGAGTTTGGATGGTCAGTGATCTCAGATGGACTTTGGATGGTCAGTAATCTCAGACTGAGTTTGGATGGACAGCAATCTCAGACTGAGTTTGGATTTTCAGTGATGTCAGACTGAGTTTGGAAGGACAGTGACATCAGATGCACATTGAATTGTCATTTTAGATATGCAGTGATCTCAGTCTGAGTTTGGTTGATCATTGATCTCTGACTGAGTTTGGATCGACAGTGCTCTCAGATGGACTTTGGTTGGAAAGTGATCGTAGACTGAAATGTATGGACAGTAATATCAGACTGAGTTTGGAAGGTCAGTGATCTCAGATGGACTTTGGATGGTCAGTAATCTCAGAATGAGTTTGGATGGACAGTGATTTTAGACTGAGTTTGGATGGTCAGTAAACTCAGACTGAGTTTGGATGGTCAGTGATCTGAGACAGAGTTTGGATGATCAGTGATCTCATACGGAGTCTGGATGGTCAGTGATATAGGAATGAGTCTTAATAGACAGTAATATCAGATGCACATTGAATGGTCCGTTTAGATGGACAGTGATCTCTGAATGAGTTTGGATCGACAGTGATCATGGACTGAGTTTGGATGAACAGTGATCTCATATGGACTTTGGATGGTCTGTACTCTCAGAACGAGTTTGGATGCACAGTGATTTTAGAATGAGTTTGGATGGTCTGCAATCTCAGACTGAGTTTGGATGATGAGTAATCTCAGACTGAGTTTGGATGCTCAGTGATCTCAGCCTGAGTTTGGATGTACAGTGACATCAGATGTACATAGAATGGTAAGTTTAGATGGACAGTGATCTCAGACTGAGTTTGGATGGTCAGTGATCTCTGACTGAGTTTGGATCGAAAGTGCTCTCAGATGGAATTTGGATGGACAGTGATCTTAGATTGAGTTTGTATGTACAGTGATCTCAGAAGGACTTTGGATGGTCAGTAATCTCAGAATGAGTTTGGATGGGCAGTGATTTTACACTGAGATTGGAAGGTCAGTAATCTCAGACTGAGATTGGATGGTCAGTAATCTCAGACTGAGTTTGGATGGTCAGTGATCTCAGACTGAGTTTGGATTGACAGTGACATCAGATGCACATCGAATGGTTAGTTTAGATGGACAGTGATCTCTGAATGAGTTTGGATTGACAGTGATCTTAGACTGCGTAAGGATGGACAGTAATCTCAGACTGAGTTTGGATGGACTGTGATCTTAGACTGAGTTTGGATGTACAGTGATCTCAGAAGGACTTTGGATGGTCAGTAATCTCAGAATGAGTTTGGATGGGCATTGATTTTACACTGAGATTGGATGGTCATTAATCTCAGACTGAGTTTGAATGATCAGTAATCTCAGACTGAGCTTGGATGGGCAGTGATCTCAGATGCACATTGAATGGTCCGTTTAGATGGACAGTGATCTCTGAATGAATTTGGATGTACAGTGATCTCAGATGGAATTTGGAAGGTCAGTAATCTCAAAATTAGATTGGATGGATAGTGATTTTAGACCGAGTTTGGATGGTCAGTAATCTCAGACTGACATTGGATGGTCAGTAATCTCAGACTGAGTTTCGATGGTCAGTGATCTCTGACTGAGTTTGGATGGTCAGTGATCTCAGACTGAGTTTGTATTGACAGTGACATCAGTTGCACATAGAATGGTTAGTTTAGATGGACAGTGATCTCTGAATGAGTTTGGATTGACAGTGATCTCATACAGCGTATGGATGGACTGTAATCTCAGACAGAATTTGGATGGACAGTGATCTTAGAATGAGTTCGGATGAACATTGATCTCAGATGGACTTTGGATGGTCTGTAATCTCAGAACGAGTTTGGATGGACAGTGATTTTAGACTGAGTTTGGATGGTCTGCATTCTCAGACTGAGTTTGGATGTTGAGTAATCTCAGATTGAGTTTGGATGGTCAGTGAACTCAGCCTGAGTTTGGATGTACAGTCACATCAGATGTACATAGAATGGTAAGTTTAGATGGACAGTGATCTCAGACTGAGTTTGGATGGTCAGTGATCTCTGACTGAGTTTGGATCGACAGTGCTCTCAGATGGAATTTGGATGGACAGTGATCTCAGAAGGACTTTGGATGGTCAGTGATCTCTGACTGAGTTTGGATGGTCAGTGATCTCAGACTGAGTTTGGATGGTCTGTGATCTCAGACTGAGTTTTTTGGTCAGTGATTTCAGACTGAGTTTGGATGTACAGTGACATCAGCTGTACATAGAACGGGATGTTTAGATGGACAGTGATCTCTGACTGAGTTTGGATCGACAGTGATCTTAGACTGAGTTTGTATGGACAGTAATATGAGACTGAGTTTGGATGGTCAGTGATCTCAGACTGAGTTTGCATGGTCAGTAATCTCAGATTGAGTTTGAATGGACAGTAATCTCAGACTGAGGTTGGATGGTCAGTGATTTCAGACTGAGTTTGGATGGTCAATAATCTCAGGCTGAGTTTGGATGGTCTGTAATCTCAGACTGAGTTTGCATGGTCAGTGATGTCAGACTGAGTTTGGATGGACAGTGACATCAGATGCACATTGAATTGTCAGTGTAGATGCATAGTGATCTCAGGCTGAGTTTGGATGGTCTTTGATCTCAGACTGAGTTTGAATGGACAGTGACATCATTGGACTTTGTATGGTCATTATCTTATGCTGAGTTTGGATCAACAATAATCTCAGACAGAGTTTGGATGGTGAGTAATCTCAGATTGAGTTTGGTTGTGCAGTAATCTCAGACTGAGATTGGATGGTCAGTAATCTCAGACTGAGTTTGGATGGTCAGTGATCTCTGACTGAGTTTGGATGGTCAGTGATCTCAGACTGAGTTTGGATTGACAGTGACATCAGATGCACATCGAATGGTTATTTTAGATGGACAGTGATCTCTGAATGAGTATGGATTGACAGTGATCTTAGACTGCGTATGGATGGACAGTAATATCAGACTGAGTTTGGATGGACAGTGATCTTAGAATGAGTTCGGATGAACAGTGATCTCAGATGGACTTTGGATGGTCAGTAATCTCAGAATGAGTTTGGATGGACAGTGATTTTAGAATGAGTTTGGATGGTCAGTAATCTCAGACAGAGTTTGGATGTTCAGTAATCTCAGAATGAGTTTGGATGGTCAGTGATCTCAGCCTGAGTTTGGATGTACAGTGACATCAGATGTACATAGAATGGTAACTTTAAATGGACAGTGATCTCAGACTGATTTTGGATGGTCAGTAACATCTGACTGAGTTTGGATCAACAGTGCTCTCAGATGGAATTTGGATGGACAGTGATCTTTGATTGAGTTTGGATGTGCAGTGATCTCAGAAGGACTTTGGATGGTCAGCAATCTCAGAATGAGTTTGGATGGACAGTGATTTTACAATGAGATTGGATGGTCAGTAAGCTCAAGCTGAGATTGGATGGTCAGTAATCTCAGACTGAGTTTGGATGGTCACTAATCTCAGACTGAGTTTGGATGGTCAGTGATCTCAAATGCACATTGAATGGTCCGTTTAGATGGACAGTGATCTCTGAATGACTTTGGATCGCCAGTGATCTTGGACTGCGTATGGATGGACAGTAATCTCAGACTGAGTTTGGATGGACAGTGATCTTAGACTGAGTTTGGATGTACAGTGATCTCAGATGGACTTTGGATGGTCAGTAATCTCAGAATTAGATTGGATGGATAGTGATTTTAGACTGAGTTTGGATGGTCAGTAATCTCAGACTGAGTTTGCATGGTCTGGGATCTCAGACTGAGTTATTTCGTCAGTGATTTCAGCCTGAGTTTGGATGGACAGTGACATCAGAAGTACATAGAATGGTAAGTTTAGATGGACAGTGATCTCTGACTGAGTTTGGATCGACAGTGATCTTAGACTTAGATTGTATGGACAGTAATATCAGACTGGGTTTGGATGGTCAATGATCTCAGACTGAGTTTGCATGGTCAGCAATCTCAGATTGAGTTTGAATGGACAGTAATCTCAAAATGAGTTTGGATGGTCAGTGATCTCAGATGGACTTTGGATGGTCAGTAATCGCAGATTGAGTTTGGATGGACAGTGACATCAGATGGACTTTGGATGGTCATTATCTTATGCTGAGTTTGAATCAACAATAATCTCAGACAGAGTTTGGATGGTGAGTAATCTCAGACTGAGTTTGGTTGTGCAGTAATCTCAGACTGAGCTTGGATGGTCAGTGATCTCAGACTGAGTTTGGATGTACAGTGACATCAGATGTACATTTAATGGTAGGCTTAGATAGACAGTGATTTCTGACTGAGTTTGGATCGACAGTGATCTTAGACTGAGTTTGTATGGACAGTAATATCAGACTGAGTTTGGATGGTCAGTGATCTCAGATGGACTTTGGATGGTCAGTAATCTCAGACTGAGTTTGGATGGACAGTAATCTCAGACTGAGTTTGGATGGTGAGTGATGTCAGACAGTGTTTGGAAGGACAGTGACATCAGATGCACATTGAATTGTCAGTTTAGATGTACAGTGATCTAAGACTTAGTTTGGATAATCATTGATCTCTGACTGAGTTTGGATCGACAGTGCTCTCAGATGGACTTTGGATGGACAGTGATCGTAGACTGAGTTTGTATGGACAGTAATATCAGACTGAGTTTGGATTGTCAGAGATCTCAGATGGACTTTGGATGGTCAGTAATCTCAGAATGAGTTTGGATGGACAGTGATTTTAGACTGAATTTGGATGGTCAGTAACCTCAGACTGAGTTTGGATGGTCAGTGATCTCAGACTGAGTTTGGATGGTCAGTGATCTCATACGGAGTTTGGATGGTCAGTGATAAAAGAATGAGTCTTAATGGACAGTAAAATCAGATGCACATTGAATGGTCCATTTAGATGGACAGAGATCTCTGAATGCGTTTGGATCGACCGTGATCTTAGACTGAGTTTGGAACAACATTGATCTCAGATGGACTTTGGATGGTTTGTAATCTCAGAACGAGTTTGGATGGACAGTGATTTTAGAATGAGTTTGGATGGTCTGCAATCTCAGACTGAGTTTGGATGATGAGTAATCTCAGACTGAGTTTGGATGCTCAGTGATCTCAGCCTGAGTTTGGATGTACAGTGACATCAGATGTACATAGAATGGTAAGTTTAGATGGACAGTGATCTCAGACTGAGTTTGGATGGTCAGTGATCTCTGACTGAGTTTGGATCGAAAGTGCTCTCAGATGGAATTTGGATGGACAGTGATCTTAGATTGAGTTTGTATGTACAGTGATCTCAGAAGGACTTTGGATGGTCAGTAATCTCAGAATGAGTTTGGATGGGCAGTGATTTTACACTGAGATTGGAAGGTCAGTAATCTCAGACTGAGATTGGATGGTCAGTAATCTCAGACTGAGTTTGGATGGTCAGTGATCTCAGACTGAGTTTGGATTGACAGTGACATCAGATGCACATCGAATGGTTAGTTTAGATGGACAGTGATCTCTGAATGAGTTTGGATTGACAGTGATCTTAGACTGCGTAAGGATGGACAGTAATCTCAGACTGAGTTTGGATGGACTGTGATCTTAGACTGAGTTTGGATGTACAGTGATCTCAGAAGGACTTTGGATGGTCAGTAATCTCAGAATGAGTTTGGATGGGCATTGATTTTACACTGAGATTGGATGGTCATTAATCTCAGACTGAGTTTGAATGATCAGTAATCTCAGACTGAGCTTGGATGGGCAGTGATCTCAGATGCACATTGAATGGTCCGTTTAGATGGACAGTGATCTCTGAATGAATTTGGATGTACAGTGATCTCAGATGGAATTTGGAAGGTCAGTAATCTCAAAATTAGATTGGATGGATAGTGATTTTAGACCGAGTTTGGATGGTCAGTAATCTCAGACTGACATTGGATGGTCAGTAATCTCAGACTGAGTTTCGATGGTCAGTGATCTCTGACTGAGTTTGGATGGTCAGTGATCTCAGACTGAGTTTGTATTGACAGTGACATCAGTTGCACATAGAATGGTTAGTTTAGATGGACAGTGATCTCTGAATGAGTTTGGATTGACAGTGATCTTATACAGCGTATGGATGGACTGTAATCTCAGACAGAATTTGGATGGACAGTGATCTTAGAATGAGTTCGGATGAACATTGATCTCAGATGGACTTTGGATGGTCTGTAATCTCAGAACGAGTTTGGATGGACAGTGATTTTAGACTGAGTTTGGATGGTCTGCATTCTCAGACTGAGTTTGGATGTTGAGTAATCTCAGATTGAGTTTGGATGGTCAGTGAACTCAGCCTGAGTTTGGATGTACAGTCACATCAGATGTACATAGAATGGTAAGTTTAGATGGACAGTGATCTCAGACTGAGTTTGGATGGTCAGTGATCTCTGACTGAGTTTGGATCGACAGTGCCCTCAGATGGAATTTGGATGGACAGTGATCTTAGATTGAGTTTGGATGTACAGTGATCTCAGAAGGACTTTGAATGGTCAGTGATCTCTGACTGAGTTTGGATGGTCAGTGATCTCAGACTGAGTTTGGATGGTCAGTGATCTCATACGGAGTTTGGATGGTCAGTGATAAAAGAATGAGTCTTATTGGACAGTAAAATCAGATGCACAGTGAATGGTCCGTTTAGATGGACAGAGATCTCTGAATGAGAATGGATCGACAGTGATCTTAGACTGAGTTTGGATGAACATTGATCTCAGATGGACTTTGGATGGTCTGTAATCTCAGAACGAGATTGGATGGACAGTGATTTTAGAATGAGTTTGGATGGTCTGCAATCTCAGACTGAGTTTGGATGATGAGTAATCTCAGACTGAGTTTGGATGGTCAGTGATCTCAGCCTGAGTTTGGATGTACAGTGACATCAGATGTACATAGAATGGTAAGTTTAGATGGACAGTGATCTCAGACTGAGTTTGGATGGTCAGTGATCTCTGACTGAGTTTGGATCGACAGTGATCTCAGATGGAATTTGGATGGACAGTGATCTTAGATTGAGTTTGTATGTACAGTTATCTCAGAAGGACTTTGGATGGTCAGTAATCTCAGAATGAGTTTGGATGGACAGTGATTTTACACTGAGATTGGATGGTCAGTAATCTCAGACAGAGATTGGATGGTCAGTAATCTCAGACTGAGTTTGGATGGTCAGTGATCTCTGACTGAGTTTGGATGGTCAGTGATCTCAGACTGAGTTTGGATTGACAGTGACATCAGATGCACATCGAATGGTTAGTTTAGATGGACAGTGATCTCTGAATGATTTTGGATTGACAGTGATCTTAGACTGCCTAAGGATGGACAGTAATCTCTGACTGAGTTTGGATGGACAGTGATCTTAGAATGAGTTTGGATGAACAGTGATCTCAGATGGACTTTGGATGGACTGTAATCTCAGAATGAGTTTGGATGGACAGTGATTTTAGAATGAGTTTGGATGGTCACTAATCTGAGACTGAGTTTGGATGGACAGTGACATCAGATGTACATTGAATGGTAGGATTAGATGGACAGTGATTTCTGAATGAGTTTGGATCGACAGTGATCTTAGACTGAGTTTGTATGGTCAGTAATATCAGACAGAGTTTGGATGGTCAGTGATCTCAGATGGACTTTGGATGGTCAGTAATCTCAGACTGAGTTTGGATGGACAGCAATCTCAGACTGAGTTTGGATTTTCAGTGATGTCAGACTGAGTTTGGAAGGACAGTGACATCAGATGCACATTGAATTGTCATTTTAGATATGCAGTGATCTCAGTCTGAGTTTGGTTGATCATTGATCTCTGACTGAGTTTGGATCGACAGTGCTCTCAGATGGACTTTGGTTGGAAAGTGATCGTAGACTGAAATGTATGGACAGTAATATCAGACTGAGTTTGGAAGGTCAGTGATCTCAGATGGACTTTGGATGGTCAGTAATCTCAGAATGAGTTTGGATGGACAGTGATTTTAGACTGAGTTTGGATGGTCAGTAAACTCAGACTGAGTTTGGATGGTCAGTGATCTGAGACAGAGTTTGGATGATCAGTGATCTCATACGGAGTCTGGATGGTCAGTGATATAGGAATGAGTCTTAATAGACAGTAATATCAGATGCACATTGAATGGTCCGTTTAGATGGACAGTGATCTCTGAATGAGTTTGGATCGACAGTGATCATGGACTGAGTTTGGATGAACAGTGATCTCATATGGACTTTGGATGGTCTGTACTCTCAGAACGAGTTTGGATGCACAGTGATTTTAGAATGAGTTTGGATGGTCTGCAATCTCAGACTGAGTTTGGATGATGAGTAATCTCAGACTGAGTTTGGATGCTCAGTGATCTCAGCCTGAGTTTGGATGTACAGTGACATCAGATGTACATAGAATGGTAAGTTTAGATGGACAGTGATCTCAGACTGAGTTTGGATGGTCAGTGATCTCTGACTGAGTTTGGATCGAAAGTGCTCTCAGATGGAATTTGGATGGACAGTGATCTTAGATTGAGTTTGTATGTACAGTGATCTCAGAAGGACTTTGGATGGTCAGTAATCTCAGAATGAGTTTGGATGGGCAGTGATTTTACACTGAGATTGGAAGGTCAGTAATCTCAGACTGAGATTGGATGGTCAGTAATCTCAGACTGAGTTTGGATGGTCAGTGATCTCAGACTGAGTTTGGATTGACAGTGACATCAGATGCACATCGAATGGTTAGTTTAGATGGACAGTGATCTCTGAATGAGTTTGGATTGACAGTGATCTTAGACTGCGTAAGGATGGACAGTAATCTCAGACTGAGTTTGGATGGACTGTGATCTTAGACTGAGTTTGGATGTACAGTGATCTCAGAAGGACTTTGGATGGTCAGTAATCTCAGAATGAGTTTGGATGGGCATTGATTTTACACTGAGATTGGATGGTCATTAATCTCAGACTGAGTTTGAATGATCAGTAATCTCAGACTGAGCTTGGATGGGCAGTGATCTCAGATGCACATTGAATGGTCCGTTTAGATGGACAGTGATCTCTGAATGAATTTGGATGTACAGTGATCTCAGATGGAATTTGGAAGGTCAGTAATCTCAAAATTAGATTGGATGGATAGTGATTTTAGACCGAGTTTGGATGGTCAGTAATCTCAGACTGACATTGGATGGTCAGTAATCTCAGACTGAGTTTCGATGGTCAGTGATCTCTGACTGAGTTTGGATGGTCAGTGATCTCAGACTGAGTTTGTATTGACAGTGACATCAGTTGCACATAGAATGGTTAGTTTAGATGGACAGTGATCTCTGAATGAGTTTGGATTGACAGTGATCTCATACAGCGTATGGATGGACTGTAATCTCAGACAGAATTTGGATGGACAGTGATCTTAGAATGAGTTCGGATGAACATTGATCTCAGATGGACTTTGGATGGTCTGTAATCTCAGAACGAGTTTGGATGGACAGTGATTTTAGACTGAGTTTGGATGGTCTGCATTCTCAGACTGAGTTTGGATGTTGAGTAATCTCAGATTGAGTTTGGATGGTCAGTGAACTCAGCCTGAGTTTGGATGTACAGTCACATCAGATGTACATAGAATGGTAAGTTTAGATGGACAGTGATCTCAGACTGAGTTTGGATGGTCAGTGATCTCTGACTGAGTTTGGATCGACAGTGCTCTCAGATGGAATTTGGATGGACAGTGATCTCAGAAGGACTTTGGATGGTCAGTGATCTCTGACTGAGTTTGGATGGTCAGTGATCTCAGACTGAGTTTGGATGGTCAGTGATCTCATACGGAGTTTGGATGGTCAGTGATAAAAGAATGAGTCTTATTGGACAGTAAAATCAGATGCACAGTGAATGGTCCGTTTAGATGGACAGAGATCTCTGAATGAGTTTGGATCGACAGTGATCTTAGACTGAGTTTGGATGAACATTGATCTCAGATGGACTTTGGATGGTCTGTAATCTCAGAACGAGATTGGATGGACAGTGATTTTAGAATGAGTTTGGATGGTCTGCAATCTCAGACTGAGTTTGGATGATGAGTAATCTCAGACTGAGTTTGGATGGTCAGTGATCTCAGCCTGAGTTTGGATGTACAGTGACATCAGATGTACATAGAATGGTAAGTTTAGATGGACAGTGATCTCAGACTGAGTTTGGATGGTCAGTGATCTCTGACTGAGTTTGGATCGACAGTGCTCTCAGATGGAATTTGGATGGACAGTGATCTTAGATTGAGTTTGTATGTACAGTTATCTCAGAAGGACTTTGGATGGTCAGTAATCTCAGAATGAGTTTGGATGGACAGTGATTTTACACTGAGATTGGATGGTCAGTAATCTCAGACTGAGATTGGATGGTCAGTAATCTCAGACTGATTTTGGATGGTCAGTGATCTCTGACTGAGTTTGGATGGTCAGTGATCTCAGACTGAGTTTGGATTGAAAGTGACATCAGATGCACATCGAATGGTTAGTTTAGATGGACAGTGATCTCTGAATGATTTTGGATTGACAGTGATCTTAGACTGCGTAAGGATGGACAGTAATCTCTGACTGAGTTTGGATGGACAGTGATCTTAGAATGAGTTTGGATGAACAGTGATCTCAGATGGACTTTGGATGGACTGTAATCTCAGAATGAGTTTGGATGGACAGTGATTTTAGAATGAGTTTGGATGGTCACTAATCTGAGACTGAGTTTGGATGGACAGTGACATCAGATGTACATTGAATGGTAGGATTAGATGGACAGTGATTTCTGAATGAGCTTGGATCGACAGTGATCTTAGACTGAGTTTGTATGGTCAGTAATATCAGACAGAGTTTGGATGGTCAGTGATCTCAGATGGACTTTGGATGGTCAGTAATCTCAGACTGAGTTTGGATGGACAGCAATCTCAGACTGAGTTTGGATTTTCAGTGATGTCAGACTGAGTTTGGAAGGACAGTGACATCAGATGCACATAGAATTGTCATTTTAGATATGCAGTGATCTCAGTCTGAGTTTGGTTGATCATTGATCTCTGACTGAGTTTGGATCGACAGTGCTCTCAGATGGACTTTGGATGGAAAGTGATCGTAGACTGAAATGTATGGACAGTAATATCAGACTGAGTTTGGAAGGTCAGTGATCTCAGATGGACTTTGGATGGTCAGTAATCTCAGAATGAGTTTGGATGGACAGTGATTTTAGACTGAGTTTGGATGGTCAGTAAACTCAGACTGAGTTTGGATGGTCAGTGATCTGAGACAGAGTTTGGATGATCAGTGATCTCATACGGAGTCTGGATGGTCAGTGATATAGGAATGAGTCTTAATAGACAGTAATATCAGATGCATATTGAATGGTCCGTTTAGATGGACAGTGATCTCTGAATGAGTTTGGATCGACAGTGATCATGGACTGAGTTTGGATGAACAGTGATCTCATATGGACTTTGGATGGTCTGTACTCTCAGAACGAGTTTGGATGCACAGTGATTTTAGAGTGTGTTTATATGGTCTGCAATCTCAGACTGAGTTTGGATGTTGAGTAATCTCAGACTGAGTTATGGATGGTCAGTGATCTCAGCCTGAGTTTTGATGTACAGTGACATCAGATGTACATAGAATGGTAAGTTTAGATGGACAGTGTTCACAGACTGAGTTTGGATGGTCAGTGATCTCTGACTGAGTTTGGATCGACAGTGCTCTCAGATGGAATTTGGCTGGACAGTGATCTTAGATTGAGTTCGGATGTACAGTGATCTCAGAAGGACTTTGGATGGTCAGTAATTTCAGAATGAGTATGGATGGACAGTGATTTTACACTGAGATTGGATGGTCAGTAATCTCAGAGTGAGATTGGATGGTCAGTAATCTCAGACTGAATTTGGATGGTCAGTGATCTCTGACTGAGTTTGGATGGTCAGTGATCTCAGCCTGAGTTTGGATGTACAGTGACATCAGATGTACATAGAATGGTAAGTTTAGATGGACAGTGACCTCAGACTGAGTTTGGATGGTCAGTGATCTCTGACTGAGTTTGGATCGACAGTGCACTCAGATGGAATTTGGATGGACAGTGATCTTAGATTGAGTTTGGATGTACAGTGATCTCAGAAGGACTTTGGATGGTCAGTAATCTCAGAATGAGTTTGGATGGACAGTGATTTTAGACTGAGTTTGGATGGTCAGTAATCTCAGACTGAGTTTGGATGATCAGTAATCTCAGACTGAGCTTGGAAGGGCAGTGATCTCAGATGCACATTGAATGGTCCGTTTAGATGGACAGTGATCTCTGAATGAGTTTGGATCGCCAGTGATCTTAGACTGCGTATAGATGGACAGTAATCTCAGACTGAGTTTGGATGGACAGTGATCTTAGACTGAGTTTGGATGTAGAGTGATCTCTGATGGACTTTGGAAGGTCAGTAATCTCAGAATTAGTTTGGATGGATAGTGAATGTAGACTGAGTTTGGATGGTCAGTAATCTCAGACTGAGTTTGGATGGTCTGTGATCTCAGACAGAGTTTTTTGGTCAGTGATTTCAGACTGAGTTTTGATGTACAGTGACATCAGAAGTACATAGAATGGTAAGTTTAGAAGGACAGTGATCTCTGACTGAGATTGGATCGACAGTAATATGAGACTGAGTTTGTATGGACAGTAATATCAGACTGAGTTTGGATGGTCAGTGATCTCAGACTGAGTTTGCATGGTCAGTAATCTCAGATTGATTTTGAATGGACAGTAGTCTCAGACTGAGTTTGGATGGTCAGTGATTTCAGACTGAGTTTGGATGGTCAATAATCTCAGGCTGAGTTTGGATGGTCTGTAATCTCAGACTGAGTTTGCATGGTCAGTGATGTCAGAATGAGTTCGGATGGACAGTGACCTCAGATGCCCATTGAATTGTCAGTTTAGATGCACAGTGATCTCAGACTCAGTTTGGATGGTCATTGATCTCCAACTGAGTTTGGATGGACAGTGACATCAGATGGACTTAGGTTGGTCATTATCTTATGATGAGTTTGGATCACCAATAATCTCATACAGAGTTTGGATGGTGAGTAATCTCAGACTGAGTTTGGCTGTGCAGTAATCTCAGACTGTGTTTGGATGGTCAGTGATCTCAGACTGAGTTTGGATGGACAGTGACATCAGATGTACATTGAATGGTAGGATTAGATGGACAGTGATTTCTGACTGAGTTTGGATCGACAGTGATCTTAGACTGAGTTTGTATGGTCAGTAATATCAGACAGAGTTTGGATGGTCAGTGATCTCAGATGGACTTTGGATGGTCAGTAATCTCAGACTGAGTTTGGATGGACAGCAATCTCAGACTGAGTTTGGATTTTCAGTGATGTCAGACTGAGTTTGGAAGGACAGTGACATCAGATGCACATTGAATTGTCATTTTAGATATACAGTGATCTCAGACTGAGTTTGGTTGATCATTGATCTCTGACTGAGTTTGGATCGACAGTGCTCTCAGATGGACTTTGGATGGAAAGTGATCGTAGACTGAGTTTGTATGGATAGTAATATCAGACTGAGTTTGGATGGTCAGTGATCTCAGATGGACTTTGGATGGTCAGTAATCTCAGAATGAGTTTGGATGGACAGTGATTTTAGACTGAGTTTGGATGGTCAGTAAACTGAGACAGAGTTTGGATGGTCAGTGATCTCAGACAGAGTTTGGATGGTCAGTGATCTCATACGGAGTCTGGATGGTCAGTGATATAGGAATGAGTCTTAATGGACAGTAATATCAGATGCACATTGAATGGTCCATTTAGACGGACAGTGATCTCTGAATGAGTTTGGATCGACAGTGATCATGGACTGAGTTTGGATGAACAGTGATCTCAGATGGACTTTGGATGGTCTGTACTCTCAGAACGAGTTTGGATGAACAGTGATTTTAGAGTGAGTTTTATGGTCTGCAATCTCAGACTGAGTTTGGATGTTGAGTAATCTCAGACTGAGTTATGGATGGTCAGTGATCTCAGCCTGAGTTTTGATGTACAGTGACATCAGATGTACATAGAATGGTAAGTTTAGATGGACAGGGTTCACAGACTGAGTTTGGATGGTGTTTGATCTCTGACTGAGTTTGGATCGACAGTGCTCTCAGATGGAATTTGGCTGGACAGTGATCTTAGATTGAGTTCGGATGTACAGTGATCTCAGAAGGACTTTGGATGGTCAGTAATCTCAGAATGAGTTTGGATGGACAGTGATCTCTGACTGAGTTTGGATGGTCAGTGATCTCAGACAGAGTTTGGATTGACAGTGACATCAGATGTACATCGAATGGTTAGTTTAGATGGACAGTGATCTCTGAATGAGTTTGGATTGACAGTGATCTTATACAGCATTTGGATGGACAGTAAACTCAGACTGAGTTTGGATGGACAGTGATCTTAGAATGAGTTCGGATGAACAGTGATCTCAGATGGACTTTGGATGGTCTGAAACGAGTTTGGATGGACAGTGATTTTAGACTGAGTTTGGATGGTCTGCATTCTCAGACTGAGTTTGGATGTTGAGTAATCTCAGACTGAGTTTGGATGGTCAGTGAACTCAGCCTGAGTTTGGATGTACAGTCACATCAGATGTACATAGAATGGTAAGTTTAGATGGACAGTGATCTCAGACTGAGTTTGGATGGTCAGTAATCTCTGACTGAGTTTGGTTCGACAGTGCTCTCAGATGGAATTTGGATGGACAGTGATCTTAGATTGAGTTTGGATGTACAGTGATCTCAGAAGGACTTTGGATGGTCATTGATCTCTGACTGAGTTTGGATCGACAGTGATCTTAGACTGAGTTTGTATGGACAGTAATATCAGACTGTTTTTGGATGGTCAGTGATCTCAGATGGACTTTGGATGGTCAGTAATCTCAGAATGAATTTGGATGTAAAGTAATCTCAGACTGAGTTTGGATGGTCAGTGATGTCAGACTGAGTTTGGATGGTCAGTGAACTTAGAATGAGTTCGGATGAACAGTGATCTCAGATGGACTTTGGATGGTCTGTAATCTCAGAACGAGTTTGGATGGACAGTGATTTTAGACTGAGTTTGGATGGTCTGCAATTTCAGACTGAGTTTGGATGTTGAGTAATCTCAGACTGAGTTTGGATGGTCAGTGAACTCAGCCTGAGTTTGGATGTACAGTCACATCAGATGTACATAGAATGGTAAGTTTAGATGGACAGTGATCTCTGATTGAGTTTGGATCGACAGTGCTCTCAGATGGAATTTGGATGGACAGTGATCTTAGATTGAGTTTGGATGTACAGTGATCTCAGAAGGACTTTGGATGGTCAGTGATCTCTGACTGAGTTTGGATCGACAGTGATCTTAGACTGAGTTTGTATGGACAGTAATATCAGACTGAGTTTGGATGGTCAGTGATCTCAGATGGACTTTGGATGGTCAGTAATCTCAGAATGAGTTTGGATGGACAGTAATCTCAGACTGAGTTTGGATGGTCAGTGATGTCAGACTGAGGTTGGATGGTCAGTGAACTCATACGGAGTTTAAACTGTCAGTGATATAAGAATGAGTCTTAATTGACAGTAATATCAGATGCACATTGAATGGTCCGTTTAGATGGACAGTGATATCTGATTGAGCTTGGATCGACAGTGATCTTAGACTGAGTTTGGAGGAACATTGATCTCAGATGGACTTTGGATGGTCTGTAATCTCAGAACGAGTTTGGATGGAAAGTGATTTTAGAATGAGTTTGGATGGTCTGCAATCTCAGACTGAGTTTGGATGTTGAGTAATCTCAGACTGAGTTTGGATGGTCAGTGATCTCAGCCTGAGTTTGGAAGTACAGTGTCATCAGATGTACATAGAATGGTAAGTTTAGATGGACAGTGATCTCAGACTGAGTTTGGATGGTCAGTGATCTCTGACTGAGTTTGGATCGACAGTGCTCTCAGATGGAATTTGGATGGACAGTGATCTTAGATTGAGTTTGGATGGACAGTAATCTCAGACTGAGTTTGGATGGTCAGTGATGTCAGACGGAGTTTGGATGGTCAGTGAACTCATACGGAGTTTGGATTGTCAGTGATATAAGAATGAGTCTTAATGGACAGTAATATCAGATGCACAGTGAATGGTCCGTTTAGATGGACAGTGATCTCTGATTGAGCTTGGATCGACAGTGATCTTAGACTGAGTTTGGATGAACATTGATCTCAGATGGACTTTGGATGGTCTGTAATCTCAGAAAGAGTTTGGAAGGACAGTGATTTTAGAATGAGTTTGGATGGTGTGCAATCTCAGACTGAGTTTGGATGTTCAGTAATCTCAGACTGAGTTTGGATGGTCAGTGATCTCAGCCTGAGTTTCGATGTACAGTGACATCAGATGTACATAGAATGGTAAGTTTAGATGGACAGTGATCTCAGACTGAGTTTGGATGGTCAGTGATCTCTGACTGAGTTTGGATCAACAGTGCTCTCAGATGGAATTTGGATGGACAGTGATCTTAGATTGAGTTTGGATTTACAGTGATCTGAGATGCACTTTGGATGGTCAGTAATCTCAGAATGAGTTTGGATGGGCAGTGATTTTACACTGAGATTGGATGGTCAGTAATCTCAGACTGAGATTGGATGGTCAGTAATCTCAGACTGAGTTTTTGTCATTGATCTCTGACTGAGTTTGGATGGTCAGTGATCTCAGACTGAGTTTGGATGGTCAGTGATCTCTGACTGAGTTTGGATGGTCAGTGATCTCAGACTGAGTTTGGATTGACAATGACATCAGATGCACATCGAATGGTTAGTTTACATGGACAGTGATCTCTGAATGAGTTTGGATTGATAGTGATCTTAGACTGCGTATGGATGGACAGTAATCTCAGACTCAGTTTGGATGGACAGTGATCTTAGACTGAGTTTGGATGAACAGTGATCTCAGATGGACTTTGGATGGTGTGTAATCTCAGAATGAGTTTGGATGGTCACTAATCTCAGACTGAGTTCGGATCTTCAGTAATCTCAGAAGAGTTTGGATGCTCAGTGATCTCAGCCTGAGTTTGGATGTACAGTGACATCAGATGTACATAGAATGGTAAGTTTAGATGGACAGTGACCTCAGACTGAATTTGGATGGTCAGTGATCTCTGACTGAGTTTGGATCGACAGTTCTCTCAGATGGAATTTGGATGGACAGTGATCTTAGATTGAGTTTGGATGTACAGTGATTTCAGAAGGACTTTGGATGGTCAGTGATCTCTGACTGAGTTTGGATCGACAGTGATCTTAGACTGAGTTTGTATGGACAGTAATATCAGACTGAGTTTGGATGGTCAGTGATCTCAGATGGACTTTGGATGGTCAGTAATCACAGAATGAGTTTGGATGCTCAGTGATCTCAGCCTGAGTTTGGATGTACAGTGACATCAGAAGTACATAGAATGGTAAGTTTAGATGGACAGTGACCTCAGACTGAATTTGGATGGTCAGTGATCTCTGACTGAGTTTGGATCGACAGTGCTCTCAGATGGAATTTGGATGGACAGTGCTCTTAAATTGAGTTTGGATGTACAGTAATCTCAGAAGGACTTTGGATGGTCAGTAATCTCAGAATGAGTTTGGATGGGCAGTGATTTTACACTGAGATTGGATGGTCAGTAATCACAGACTGAGTTTGGATGATCAGTAATCTCAGACTGAGCTTGGATGGGCAGTGATCTCAGATGCACATTGAGTGGTCCGTTTAGATGGACAGTGATCTCTGAATGAGTTTGGATCACCAGTGATCTTAGACTGCGTATGGTTGGACAGTAATCTCAGACTGAGTTTGGATGTACAGTGATCTTAAACTGAGTTTGGATGTACAGTGATCCCAGATGGACTTTGGAAGGTCAGTAATCTCAGAATTAGTTTGGATGGATAGTGATTTTAGACTGAGTTTGGATGGTCATTAATCTCAGACTAAGTTTGGATGGTCTGTGATCTCAGACTGAGTTTTTTGGTCAGTGATTTCAGACTGAGTTTTGATGTACAGTGACATCAGAAGTACATAGAATGGTAAGTTTAGAAGGACAGTGATCTCTGACTGTGATTGGATCGACAGTAATATTAGACTGCGTTTGGATGGTCAGTGATCTCAGACTGAGTTTGCATGGTCAGTAATCTCAGATTGAGTTTGAATGGACAGTAATCTCAGACTGCGTTTGGATGGTCAGTGATTTCAGACTGAGTTTGGATGGTCAATAATCTCAGGCTGAGTTTGGATGGTCTGTAATCTCAGACTGAGTTTGCATGGTCAGTGATGTCAGAATGAGTTCAGAAGGACAGTGACATCAGATGCACATTGAATTGTCAGTTTAGATGCACAGTGATCTCAGACTGAGTTTGGATGGTCTTTGATCTCAGACTGAGTTTGGATAGACAGTGACATCAGATGGACTTTGGTTGGTCATTATCTTTTGCTGAGTTTGGATCACCAATAATCTCATACAGAGTTTGGATGGTGAGTAATCTCAGACTGAGTTTGGTTGTGCAGTAATCTCAGACTTAGTTTGGATGGTCAGTGATCTCAGACTGAGTTTGGATGGACAGTGACATCAGATGTACATTGAATGGTAGGATTAGATGGACAGTGATTTCTGACTGAGTTTGGATCGACAGTGATCTTAGACTGAGTTTGTATGGACAGTAATATCAGACAGAGTTTGGATGGTCAGTGATCTCAGATGGACTTTGGATGGTCAGTAATCTCAGACTGAGTTTGGATGGACAGCAATCTCAGACTGAGTTTGGATTTTCAGTGATGTCAGACTGAGTTTGGAAGGACAGTGACATCAGATGCACATTGAATTGTCATTTTAGATGTACAGTGTTATCAGACTGAGTTTGGATGATCATTGATCTCTGACTGAGTTTGGATCGACAGTGCTCTCAGATGGACTTTAGATGGAAAGTGATCGTAGACTGAGTTTGTATGGACAGTAATATCAGACTGAGTTTGGATGGTCAGTAAACTCAGACTGAGTTTGGATGTTCAGTGATCTCTGACTGAGTTTGGATCGACAGTGCTCTCAGATGGAATTTGGATGGACAGTGATCTTAGATTGAGTTTGGATGTACAGTCATCTCAGAAGGACTTTGGATGGTCAGTGATCTCTGACTGAGTTTGGATCGACAGTGATCTTAGACTGAGTTTGTATGGACAGTAATATCAGACTGAGTTTGGATGGTCAGTGATTTCAGATGGACTTTGGATGGTCAGTAATCACAGAATGAGTTTGGATGGACAGTAATCTCAGACTGAGTTTGGATGGTCAGTGATGTCAGACTGAGTTTGGATGGTCAGTGAACTCATACGGAGTTTGGATGGTCAGTGATATAAGAATGAGTCTTAATGGACAGTAATATCAGAAGCATATTGAATGGTCCGTTTAGATGGACAGTGATCACTGATTGAGCTTGGATCGACAGTGATCTTAGACTGAGTTTGAATGAACAGTGATCTCAGATGGACTTTGGATGGTCTGTAATCTCAGAAAGAATTTGGATGGACAGTGATTTTAGAATGAGTTTGGATGGTCTGCAATCTCAGGCTGAGTTTGGATGTTGAGTAATCTCAGACTGAGTTTGGATGGTCAGTGATCTCAGCCTGAGTTTGGATGTACAGTTACATCAGATGTACATAGAATGGTAAGTTTAGATCGACAGCGATCTCAGACTGAGTTTGGATGGTCAGTGATCTCTGACTGAGTTTGTATCGACAGTGCTCTCAGATGCAATTTGGATGGACAGTGATCTTAGATTGAGTTTGGATGTACAGTGATCTCAGAAGGACTTTGGATGGTCAGTAAACTCAGAATGAGTTTGGATGGGCAGCGATCTTAGACTGAGTTTGGATGATCAGTAATCTCAGACTGAGATTGGATGGTCAGTAATCTCAGACTGTGTTTGGATGGTCAGTGATCTCTGACTGAGTTTGGATGGTCAGTGATCTCAGACTGAGTTTGGATTGACAGTGACAACAGATGCACATCGAACGGTTAGTTTAGATGGACAGTGATCTCTGAATGAGTTTGGATTGACAGTAATCTTAGACTGCGTATGGATGGACAGTAATCTCAGACTGAGTTTGGATGGACAGTGATCTTAGACTGAGATTGGATGAATAGTGATCTCAGATGGACTTTGGTTGTTCTGTAATCTCAGAATGAGTTTGGATGGACAGTGATTTTAGATTGAGTTTGGATGGTCACTAATCTCAGACTGAGTTTAGATGTTCAGTAATCACAGACTGAGTTTGGATTCTCAGTGATCTCAGCCTGAGTTTGGATGTACAGTGGCATCAGATGTACATAGAATGGTAAGTTTAGATGGACAGTGATCTCAGACTGAGCTTGGATGGTCAGTGATCTCTGACTGAGTTTGGATCGACAGTGCTCTCAGATGGAATTTGGCTGGACAGTGATCTTAGATTTAGTTTGGATGTACAGTGATCTCAGAAGGACTTTGGATGGTCAGTAATCTCAGAATGAGTTTGGATGGACAGTGATTTTTACAGTGAGATTGGATGGTCAGTAATCTCAGACTGAGATTGGATGGTCAGTAATCTCAGACTGAGTTTGGATGGTCAGTGATCTCTGACTGAGTTTGGATGGTCAGTGATCTCAGACTGAGTTTGGATTGACAGTGACATCAGATGCACATCGAATGGTTAGTTTAGATGGACAGTAATCTCTGAATGAGTTTGGATTGACAGTGAATTTAGACTGCGTATGGATGGACAGTAATTTCAGACTGAGTTTGGATGGACAGTGATCTTAGACTGAGTTTGGATGAACAGTGATCTCAGATGGACTTTGGATGGTCTGTAATATCAGAATGAGTTTGGATGGTCACTAATCTCAGACTGAGTTCGGATCTTCAGTAATCTCAGAAGAGTTTGGATGCTCAGTGATCTCAGCCTGAGTTTGGATGTACAGTGACATCAGATGTACATAGAATGGTAAGTTTAGATGGACAGTGAACTCAGACTGAATTTGGATGGTCAGTTATCTCTGACTGAGTTTGGATCGACAGTGCTCTCAGATGGAATTTGGATGGACAGTGATCTTAGATTGAGTTTGGATGTACAGTGATCTCAGAAGGACTTTGGATGGTCAGTAATCTCAGAATGAGTTTGGATGGACAGTAATCTCAGACTGAGTTTGGATGGTCAGTGATGTCAGACTGAATTTGGAATGTCAGTGATATAAGAATGAGTCTTAATGGACAGTAATATCAGATGCACATTGAATGGTCCGTTTAGATGGACAGTGATCTCTGATTGAGCTTGGATCGACAGTTACCTTAGACTGAGTTTGGATGAACAGTGATCTCAGATGGACTTTGGATGGTCTGTAATCTCAGAAAGAGTTTCGATGGACAGTGATTTTAGAATGAGTTTGGAAGGTCTGCAATCTCAGACTGAGTTTGGATGTTGAGTAATCTCAGACTGAGTTTGGATGGTCAGTGATCTCAGCCTGAGTTTGGATGTACAGTGACATCAGATGTACATAGAATGGTAAGTTTAGATGGACAGTGATCTGTGAATGAGTTTGGATTGACAGTGATCTTAGACTGCGTATGGATAGACAGTAATCTCAGACTGAGTTTGGATGGACAGTGATCTTAGACTGAGTTTGGATGAACAGTGATCTCAGATGGACTTTGGATGGTCTGTAATCTCAGAATGAGTTTGGATGGTCACTAATCTCAAACTGAGTTCAGATCTTCAGTAATCTCAGAAGAGTTTGGATGCTCTCTGATCTCAGCCTGAGTTTGGATGTACAGTGACATCAGATGTACATAGAATGGTAAGTTTAGATGGACAGTGACCTCAGACTGAATTTGGATGGTGAGTGATCTCTGACTGAGTTTGGATCGACAGTGCTCTCAGATGGAATTTGGATGGACAGTGATCTTAGATTGAGTTTGGATGTACAGTGATATCAGAAGGACTTTGGATTGTCAGTAATCTCAGAATGCGTTTGGATGGGCAGTGATCTTAGACTGAGTTTGGATGATCAGTAATCTCAGACTGAGATTGGATGGTCAGTAATCTCAGACTGAGTTTGGATGGTCAGTTATCACCGACTGAGTTTGGATGGTCAGTGATCTCAGACTGAGTTTGGATTGACAGTGACAACAGATGCACATCGAACGGTTAGATTAGATGGACAGTGCTCTCTGAATGAGTTTGGATTGACAGTAATCTTAGACTGCGTATGGATGGACAGTAATCTCAGACTGAGTTTGGATGGACAGTGATCTTAGACTGAGATTGGATGAATAGTGATCTCAGATGGACTTTGGTTGTTCTGTAATCACAGAATGAGTTTGGATGGACAGTGATTTTAGAATGAGTTTGGATGGTCACTAATCTCAGACTGAGTTTAGATGTTCAGTAATCACAGACTGAGTTTGGATTCTCAGTGATCTCAGCCTGAGTTTGGATGTACAGTGGCATCAGATGTACATAGAATAGTAGGTTTAGATGGACAGTGATCTCAGACTGAGTTTGGATGGTCAGTGATCTCTGACTGAGTTTGGATCGACAGTGCTCTCAGATGGAATTTGGCTGGACAGTGATCTTAGATTGAGTTTGGATGTACAGTGATCTCAGAAGAACTTTGGATGGTCAGTAATCTCAGAATGAGTTTGGATGGACAGTGATTTTTACAGTGAGATTGGATGGTCAGTAATCTCAGAGTGAGATTGGATGATCAGTAATCTCAGACTGAATTTGGATGGTCAGTGATCTCTGACTGAGTTTGGATGGTCAGTGATCTCAGACTGAGTTTGGATTGACAGTGACATCAGATGCACATCGAATGGTTAGATTAGATGGACAGTGATCTCTGAATGAGTTTGGATTGACAGTGATCTTATACAGCGTTTGGATGGACAGTAAACTCAGACTGAGTTTGGATGGACAGTGATCTTAGAATGAGTTCGGATGAAGAGTGATCTCAGATGGACTTTGGATGGTCTGTAACGAGTTTGGATGGACAGTGATTTTAGACTGAGTTTGGATGGTCTGCATTCTCAGACTGAGTTTGGATGTTGAGTAATCTCAGACTGAGTTTGGATGGTCAGTGAACTCAGCCTGAGTTTGGATGTACAGTCACATCAGATGTACATAGAATGGTAAGTTTAGATGGACAGTGATCTCAGACTGAGTTTGGATGGTCAGTGATCTCTGACTGAGTTTGGATCGACAGTGCGCTCAGATGGAATTTGGATGGACAGTGATCTTAGATTGAGTTTGGATGTACAGTGATCTCAGAAGGACTTTGGATGGTCATTGATCTCTGACTGAGTTTGGATCGACAGTGATCTTAGACTGAGTTTGTATGGACAGTAATATCAGACTGAGTTTGGATGGTCAGTGATCTCAGATGGACTTTGGATGGTCAGTAATCTCAGAATGAGTTTGGATGGACAGTAATCTCAGACTGAGTTTCGATGGTCACTGATGTCAGACTGTGTTTGGATGGTCAGTGAACTTAGAATGAGTTCGGATGAACTTTGATCTCAGATTTACTTTGGATGGTCTGTAATCTCAGAACAAGTTTGGATGGACAGTGATTTTAGACTGAGCTTGGATGGTCTGCAATTTCAGACTGAGTTTGGATGTTGAGTAATCTCAGACTGAGTTTGGATGGTCAGAGAACTCAGCCTGAGTTTGGATGTACAGTCACATCAGATGTACATAGAATGATAAGTTTAGATGGACAGTGATCTCTGATTGAGTTTGGATCGACAGTGATCTCAGATGGAATTTGGATGGACACTGATCTTAGATTGAGTTTGGATGTACAGTGATCTCAGAAGGATTTTGGATGGTCAGTGATCTCTGACTGAGTTTGGATCGGCAGTGATCTTAGACTGAGTTTGTATGGACAGTAATATCAGACTGAGTTTGGATGGTCAGTGATCTCAGATGGACTTTGGATGGTCAGTAATCACAGAATGAGTTTGGATGGACAGTAATCTCAGACTGAGTTTGGATGGTCAGTGATGTCAGACTGAGTTTGGATGGTCAGTGAACTCATAATGAGTTTGGATTGTCAGTGATATAAGAATGAGTCTTAATGGACAGTAATATCAGATGCACATTGAAAGGTCCGTTTAGATGGACAGTGATCTCTGATTGAGCTTGGATCAACAGTGATCTTAGACTGAGTTTGGATGAACATTGATCTCAGATGGACTTTGGATGGTCTGTAATCTCAGAAAGAGTTTGGATGGAGAGTGATTTTAGAATGAGTTTGGATGGTCTGCAATCTCAGACTGAGTTTGGATGTTCAGTAATCTCAGACTGAGTTTGGATGGTCAGTGATCTCAGCCTGAGTTTGGATGTACAGTGACATCAGATGTACATAGATTGGTAAGTTTAGATGGACAGTGATCTCAGACTGAGTTTGGATGGTCAGTGATCTCTGACTGAGTTTGGATCGACAGTGCTCTCAGATGGAATTTGGATGGACAGTGATCTTAGATTGAGTTTGGATGTACAGTGATCTCAGATGGACTTTGGATTGTCAGTAATCTCAGAATGAGTTTGGATGGGCAGTGATTTTACACTGAGATTGGATGGTCAGTAATCTCAGACTGAGATTGGATGGTCAGTAATCTCAGACTGAGTTTTTGTCATTGATCTCTGACTGAGTTTGGATGGTCAGTGATCTCAGACTGAGTTTGGATTGACAGTGACATCAGATGCACATAGAACGGTTAGTTTAGATGGACAGTGATCTCTGAAAGAGTTTGGATTGACAGTAATCTTAGACTGCGTATGGATGGACAGTAATCTCAGACTGAGTTTGGGTGGACAGTGATCTTAGACTGAGTTTGGATGTACAGTGATCTCAGATGGACTTTGGATGGTCAGTAATCTCAGAATGAGTTTGGATGGGCAGTGATTTTACACTGAGATTGGATGGTCAGTAATCTCAAACTGAGATTTCTGGTCAGTAATCTCAGGCTGAGTTTGGATGGTCAGTGATCTCTGACTGAGTTTGGATGGTCAGTGATCTCAGACTGAGTTTGGATTGACAGTGACATCAGATGCACATCGAATGGTTAGTTTAGATGGACAGTGATCTCTGAATGAGTTTGGATTGACAGTGATCTTAGACTGCGTATGGATGGACAGTAATCTCAGACTGAGTTTGGATGAACAGTGATCTCAGATGGACTTTGGATGGTCTGTAATCTCAGACTGAGTTTGGATGGTCACTAATCTCAGACTGAGTTCAGATCTTCAGTAATCTCAGAAGAGTTTGGATGCTCTGTGATCGCAGCCTGTGTTTGGATGTACAGTGACATCAGATGTACATAGAATTTTAAGTTTAGATAACAGTGACCTCAGACTGAATTTGGATGGTGAGTGATCTCAGACTGAGTTTGGATCGACAGTGCTCTCAGATGGAATTTGGATGGACAGTGATATTAGTTTGAGTTTGGATGTACAGTGATCTCAGAAGGACTTTGGATGGTCAGTAATCTCAGAATGAGTTTGGATGGGCAGTGATTTTACACTGAGATTGGATGGTCAGTAATCTCAGACTGAGTTTGGATGGGCAGTGATCTCAAAGGCACATTGAGTGGTCCGTTTAGATGGACAGTGATCTCTGAATGAGGTTGGATCACCAGTGATCTTAGACTGTGTATGGATAGACAGTAATCTCAGACTGTGTTTGGATGTACAGTGATCTTAGACTGAGTTTGGATGTACAGTGATCCCAGATGGACTTTGGAAGGTCAGTAATCTCAGAATTAGTTTGGATGGATAGCGATTTTAGACTGAGTTTGGATGGTCAGTAATCTCAGACTGAGTTTGGATGGTCTGTGAGCTCAGACTGAGTTTTTTGGTCAGTGATTTCAGACTGAGCTTTGATGTACAGTGACATCAGAAGTACATAGAATGCTAAGTTTAGAAGGACAGTGATCTCTGACTGAGATTGGATCGACAGTAATATTAGACTGAGTTTGTATGGACAGTTATATCACACCGAGTTTGGATGGTCAGTGATCTCAGACTGAGTTTGGATGTTGAGTAATCTCAGACTGAGTTTGGCTGGTCAGTGATCTCAGCCTGAGTTTTGATGTAGAGTGACATCTGATGTACATAGAATGGTAAGTTTAGATGGACAGTGATCACAGACTGAGTTTGGATGGTCAGTGATCTCTGACTGAGTTTGGATCGACAGTGCTCTCAGATGGAATTTGGATGGACAGTGATCTTAGATTGAGTTTGGATGTACAGTGATCTCAGAAGGACTTTGGATGGTCAGTAATCTCAGAATGAGTTTGGATGGACAGCGATTTTACACTGAGATTGGATGGTCAGTAATCTCAGACTGAGATTGGATGGTCAGTAATCTCAGAATGAGTTTGGATGGACAGTGATTTTACACTGAGTTTGGATGGTCAGTAATCTCAGACTGAGATTGGATGGTCAGTAATCTCAGACTGAGTTGGGATGGTCAATGATCTCTGACTGAGTTTGGATGGTCAGTAATCTCAGACTGAGTTTGGATTGACAGTGACATCAGATGCACATCGAATGGTTAGTATAGATGGACAGTGATCTCTGAATGAGTTTGGATTGACAGTGATCTTATACAGTGTATGGATGGACAGTAATCTCAGACTGAGTTTGGATGGACAGTGATCTTAGAATGAGTTCGGATGAACAGTGATCTCAGATGGACTTTGGATGGTCTGTAATCTCAGAACGAGTTTGGATGGACAGTGATTTTAGACTGAGTTTGGATGGTCTGCAATCTCAGACTGAGTTTGGATGTTGAGTAATCTCAGACTGAGTTTGGATGGTCAGAGAACTCAGCCTGAGTTTGGATGTACAGTCACATCAGATGTACATAGAATGATAAGTTTAGATGGACAGTGATCTCTGATTGAGTTTGGATCGACAGTGATCTCAGTTGGAATTTGGATGGACGCTGATCTTAGATTGAGTTTGGATGTACAGTGATCTGAGAAGGATTTTGGATGGTCAGTGATCTCTGACTGAGTTTGGATCGGCAGTGATCTTAGACTGAGTTTGTATGGACAGTAATATCAGACTGAGTTTGGATGGTCAGTGATCTCAGATGGAACTTTGGATGATCAGTAATCACAGAATGAGTTTGGATGGACAGTAATCTCAGACTGAGTTTGGATGGTCAGTGATGTCAGACTGAGTTTGGATGGTCAGTGAACTCATAATGAGTTTGGATTGTCAGTGATATAAGAATGAGTCTTAATGGACAGTAATATCAGATGCACATTGAAAGGTCCGTTTAGATGGACAGTGATCTCTGATTGAGCTTGGATCAACAGTGATCTTAGACTGAGTTTGGATGAACATTGATCTCAGATGGACTCTGGATGGTCTGTAATCTCAGAAAGAGTTTGGATGGAGAGTGATTTTAGAATAAGTTTGGATGGTCTGCAATCTCAGACTGAGTTTGGATGTTCAGTAATCTCAGACTGAGTTTGGATGGTCAGTGATCTCAGCCTGAGTTTGGATGTACAGTGACATCAGATGTACATAGATTGGTAAGTTTAGATGGACAGTGATCTCAGACTGAGTTTGGATGGTCAGTGATCTCTGACTGAGTTTGGATCGACAGTGCTCTCAGATGGAATTTGGATGGACAGTGATCTTAGATTGAGTTTGGATGTACAGTGATCTCAGATGGACTTTGGATTGTCAGTAATCTCAGAATGAGTTTGGATGGGCAGTGATTTTACACTGAGATTGGATGGTCAGTAATCTCAGACTGAGATTGGATGGTCAGTAATCTCAGACTGAGTTTTTGTCATTGATCTCTGACTGAGTTTGGATGGTCAGTGATCTCAGACTGAGTTTGGATTGACAGTGACATCAGATGCACATCGAACGGTTAGTTTAGATGGACAGTGATCTCTGAATGAGTTTGGATTGACAGTAATCTTAGACTGAGTTTGGATGAACAGTGATCTCAGATGGACTTTGGATGGTGTGTAATCTCAGAATGAGTTTGGATGGTCACTAATCTCAGACTGAGTTCAGATCTTCAGTAATCTCAGAAGAGTTTGGATGCTCTGTGATCTCAGCCTGTGTTTGGATGTACAGTGACATCAGATGTACATAGAATGGTAAGTTTAGATAACAGTGACCTCAGACTGAATTTGGATGGTGAGTGATCTCAGACTGAGTTTGGATCGACAGTGCTCTCAGATGGAATTTGGATGGACAGTGATATTAGATTGAGTTTGGATGTACAGTGATCTCAGTAGGACTTTGGATGGTCAGTAATCTCAGAATGAGTTTGGATGGGCAGTGATTTTACACTGAGATTGGATGGTCAGTAATCTCAGACTGAGTTTGGATGGTCAGTGATCTCAAAGGCACATTGAGTGGTCCGTTTAGATGGACAGTGATCTCTGAATGAGGTTGGATCACCAGTGATCTTAGACTGTGTATGGATAGACAGTAATCTCAGACTGTGTTTGGATGTACAGTGATCTTAGACTGAGTTTGGATGTACAGTGATCCCAGATGGACTTTGGAAGGTCAGTAATCTCAGAATTAGTTTGGATGGATAGCGATTTTAGACTGAGTTTGGATGGTCAGTAATCTCAGACTGAGTCTGGATGGAATGTGAGCTCAGACTGAGTTTTTTGGTCAGTGATTTCAGACTGAGTTTTGATGTACAGTGACATCAGAAGTACATAGAATGGTAAGTTTAGAAGGACAGTGATCTCTGACTGAGATTGGATCGACAGTAATATTAGACTGAGTTTGTATGGACAGTTATATCACACCGAGTTTGGATGGTCAGTGATCTCAGACTGAGTTTGGATGTTGAGTAATCTCAGACTGAGTTTGGCTGGTCAGTGATCTCAGCCTGAGTTTTGATGTAGAGTGACATCAGATGTACATAGAATGGTAAGTTTAGATGGACAGTGATCACAGACTGAGTTTGGATGGTCAGTGATCTCAGCCTGAGTTTGGATGTACAGTGACATCAGATGTACATAGATTGGTAAGTTTAGATGGACAGTGATCTCAGACTGAGTTTGGATGGTCAGTGATCTCTGACTGAGTTTGGATCGACAGTGCTCTCAGATGGAATTTGGATGGACAGTGATCTTAGATTGAGTTTGGATGTACAGTGATCTCAGATGGACTTTGGATTGTCAGTAATCTCAGAATGAGTTTGGATGGGCAGTGATTTTACACTGAGATTGGATGGTCAGTAATCTCAGACTGAGATTGGATGGTCAGTAATCTCAGACTGAGTTTTTGTCATTGATCTCTGACTGAGTTTGGATGGTCAGTGATCTCAGACTGAGTTTGGATTGACAGTGACATCAGATGCACATCGAACGGTTAGTTTAGATGGACAGTGATCTCTGAATGAGTTTGGATTGACAGTAATCTTAGACTGAGTTTGGATGAACAGTGATCTCAGATGGACTTTGGATGGTCTGTAATCTCAGAATGAGTTTGGATGGTCACTAATCTCAGACTGAGTTCAGATCTTCAGTAATCTCAGAAGAGTTTGGATGCTCTGTGATCTCAGCCTGTGTTTGGATGTACAGTGACATCAGATATACATAGAATGGTAAGTTTAGATAACAGTGACCTCAGACTGCATTTGGATGGTGAGTGACCTCAGACTGAGTTTGTATCGACAGTGCTCTCAGATGGAATTTGGATGGACAGTGATATTAGATTGAGTTTGGATGTACAGTGATCTCAGAAGGACTTTGGATGGTCAGTAATCTCAGAATGAGTTTGGATGGGCAGTGATTTTACACTGAGATTGGATGGTCAGTAATCTCAGACTGAGTTTGGATGGGCAGTGATCTCAAAGGCACATTGAGTGGTCCGTTTAGATGGACAGTGATCTCTGAATGAGGTTGGATCACCAGTGATCTTAGACTGTGTATGGATAGACAGTAATCTCAGACTGTGTTTGGATGTACAGTGATCTTAGACTGAGTTTGGATGTACAGTGATCCCAGATGGACTTTGGAAGGTCAGTAATCTCAGAATTAGTTTGGATGGATAGCGATTTTAGACTGAGTTTGGATGGTCAGTAATCTCAGACTGAGTTTGGATGGACTGTGAGCTCAGACTGAGTTTTTTGGTCAGTGATTTCACACTGAGTTTTGATGTACAGTGACATCAGAAGTACATAGAATGGTAAGTTTAGAAGGACAGTGATCTCTGACTGAGATTTTATCGACAGTAATATTAGACTGAGTTTGTATGGACAGTTATATCACACCGAGTTTGGATGGTCAGTGATCTCAGACTGAGTTTGGATGTTGAGTAATCTCAGACTGAGTTTGGCTGGTCAGTGATCTCAGCCTGAGTTTGGATGTACAGTGACATCCGATGTACATAGAATGGTAAGTTTAGATGGACAGTGATCTCAGACTGAGTTTGGATGGTCAGTGATCTCTGACTGAGTTTGGATCGACAGTGCTCTCAGATGGAATTTGGATGGACAGTGATCTTAGATTGAGTTTGGATGTACAGTGATCTCAGAAGGACTTTGGATGGTCAGTAATCTCAGAATGAGTTTGGATGGACAGTGATTTTACACTGAAATTGGATGGTCAGTAATCTCAGACTGAGATTGGATGGTCAGTAATCTCAGAATGAGTTTGGATGGACAGTGATTTTACACTGAGTTTGGATGGTCAGTAATCTCAGACTGAGATTGGATGGTCAGTAATCTCAGACTGAGTTTGGATGGTCAGTGATCTCTGACTGAGTTTGGATGGTCAGTAATCTCAGACTGAGTTTGGATTGACAGTGACATCAGATGCACATCGAATGGTTAGTATAGATGGACAGTGATCTCTGAATGAGTTTGGATTGACAGTGATCTTATACAGTGTATGGATGGACAGTAATCTCAGACTGAGTTTGCATGGACAGTGATCTTAGAATGAGTTCGGATGAACAGTGATCTCAGATGGACTTTGGATGGTCTGTAATCTCAGAACGAGTTTGGATGGTCAGTGATTTTAGACTGAGTTTGGATGGTCTGCAATCTCAGACTGAGTTTGGATGTTGAGTAATCTCAGACTGAGTTTGGATGGTCAGTGAACTCAGCCTGAGTTTTGATGTACAGTCACATCAGATGTACATAGAATGGTAAGTTTGGATGGTCAGTGATCTCTGACTGAGTTTGGATCGACAGTGCTCTCAGATGGAATTTGGATGGACAGTGATCTTAGATTGAGTTTGGATGTACAGTGATCTCAGAAGGACTTTGGATGGTCAGTGATCTCTGACTGAGTTTGGAACGACAGTGATCTTAGACTGAGTTTGTATGGACACTAATATCAGACTGAGTTTGGATGGTCAGTGATCTCAGATGGACTTTGGATGGTCAGTAATCTCAGACTGAGTTTGGATGGACAGTAATCTCAGACTGAGTTTGGATGGTCAGTGATCTCAGACTGAGTTTGGATAGTCAGTGAACTCATACGGAGTTTGGATGGTCAGTGATATAAGAATGAGTCTTAATGGACAGTAATATCAGATGCACATTGAATGGTCCGTTTAGATGGACAGTGATCTCTGATTGAGCTTGGATCGACAGTGATCTCAGACTGAGTTTGGATGAACAGTGATCTCAGATGGACTTTGGATGGTCAGTAATCTCAGAATGAGTTTGGATGGGCAGTGATTTTACACTGAGATTGGATGGTCAGTAATCTCAGACTGAGTTTGGATGGTCAGTGATCTCAAAGGCACATTGAGTGGTCCGTTTAGATGGACAGTGATCTCTGAATGAGGTTGGATCACCAGTGATCTTAGACTGTGTATGGATAGACAGTAATCTCAGACTGTGTTTGGATGTACAGTGATCTTAGACTGAGTTTGGATGTACAGTGATCCCAGATGGACTTTGGAAGGTCAGTAATCTCAGAATTAGTTTGGATGGATAGCGATTTTAGACTGAGTTTGGATGGTCAGTAATCTCAGACTGAGTCTGGATGGAATGTGAGCTCAGACTGAGTTTTTTGGTCAGTGATTTCAGACTGAGTTTTGATGTACAGTGACATCAGAAGTACATAGAATGGTAAGTTTAGAAGGACAGTGATCTCTGACTGAGATTGGATCGACAGTAATATTAGACTGAGTTTGTATGGACAGTTATATCACACCGAGTTTGGATGGTCAGTGATCTCAGACTGAGTTTGGATGTTGAGTAATCTCAGACTGAGTTTGGCTGGTCAGTGATCTCAGCCTGAGTTTTGATGTAGAGTGACATCAGATGTACATAGAATGGTAAGTTTAGATGGACAGTGATCACAGACTGAGTTTGGATGGTCAGTGATCTCAGCCTGAGTTTGGATGTACAGTGACATCAGATGTACATAGATTGGTAAGTTTAGATGGACAGTGATCTCAGACTGAGTTTGGATGGTCAGTGATCTCTGACTGAGTTTGGATCGACAGTGCTCTCAGATGGAATTTGGATGGACAGTGATCTTAGATTGAGTTTGGATGTACAGTGATCTCAGATGGACTTTGGATTGTCAGTAATCTCAGAATGAGTTTGGATGGGCAGTGATTTTACACTGAGATTGGATGGTCAGTAATCTCAGACTGAGATTGGATGGTCAGTAATCTCAGACTGAGTTTTTGTCATTGATCTCTGACTGAGTTTGGATGGTCAGTGATCTCAGACTGAGTTTGGATTGACAGTGACATCAGATGCACATCGAACGGTTAGTTTAGATGGACAGTGATCTCTGAATGAGTTTGGATTGACAGTAATCTTAGACTGAGTTTGGATGAACAGTGATCTCAGATGGACTTTGGATGGTCTGTAATCTCAGAATGAGTTTGGATGGTCACTAATCTCAGACTGAGTTCAGATCTTCAGTAATCTCAGAAGAGTTTGGATGCTCTGTGATCTCAGCCTGTGTTTGGATGTACAGTGACATCAGATATACATAGAATGGTAAGTTTAGATAACAGTGACCTCAGACTGCATTTGGATGGTGAGTGACCTCAGACTGAGTTTGTATCGACAGTGCTCTCAGATGGAATTTGGATGGACAGTGATATTAGATTGAGTTTGGATGTACAGTGATCTCAGAAGGACTTTGGATGGTCAGTAATCTCAGAATGAGTTTGGATGGGCAGTGATTTTACACTGAGATTGGATGGTCAGTAATCTCAGACTGAGTTTGGATGGGCAGTGATCTCAAAGGCACATTGAGTGGTCCGTTTAGATGGACAGTGATCTCTGAATGAGGTTGGATCACCAGTGATCTTAGACTGTGTATGGATAGACAGTAATCTCAGACTGTGTTTGGATGTACAGTGATCTTAGACTGAGTTTGGATGTACAGTGATCCCAGATGGACTTTGGAAGGTCAGTAATCTCAGAATTAGTTTGGATGGATAGCGATTTTAGACTGAGTTTGGATGGTCAGTAATCTCAGACTGAGTTTGGATGGACTGTGAGCTCAGACTGAGTTTTTTGGTCAGTGATTTCACACTGAGTTTTGATGTACAGTGACATCAGAAGTACATAGAATGGTAAGTTTAGAAGGACAGTGATCTCTGACTGAGATTTTATCGACAGTAATATTAGACTGAGTTTGTATGGACAGTTATATCACACCGAGTTTGGATGGTCAGTGATCTCAGACTGAGTTTGGATGTTGAGTAATCTCAGACTGAGTTTGGCTGGTCAGTGATCTCAGCCTGAGTTTGGATGTACAGTGACATCCGATGTACATAGAATGGTAAGTTTAGATGGACAGTGATCTCAGACTGAGTTTGGATGGTCAGTGATCTCTGACTGAGTTTGGATCGACAGTGCTCTCAGATGGAATTTGGATGGACAGTGATCTTAGATTGAGTTTGGATGTACAGTGATCTCAGAAGGACTTTGGATGGTCAGTAATCTCAGAATGAGTTTGGATGGACAGTGATTTTACACTGAAATTGGATGGTCAGTAATCTCAGACTGAGATTGGATGGTCAGTAATCTCAGAATGAGTTTGGATGGACAGTGATTTTACACTGAGTTTGGATGGTCAGTAATCTCAGACTGAGATTGGATGGTCAGTAATCTCAGACTGAGTTTGGATGGTCAGTGATCTCTGACTGAGTTTGGATGGTCAGTAATCTCAGACTGAGTTTGGATTGACAGTGACATCAGATGCACATCGAATGGTTAGTATAGATGGACAGTGATCTCTGAATGAGTTTGGATTGACAGTGATCTTATACAGTGTATGGATGGACAGTAATCTCAGACTGAGTTTGCATGGACAGTGATCTTAGAATGAGTTCGGATGAACAGTGATCTCAGATGGACTTTGGATGGTCTGTAATCTCAGAACGAGTTTGGATGGTCAGTGATTTTAGACTGAGTTTGGATGGTCTGCAATCTCAGACTGAGTTTGGATGTTGAGTAATCTCAGACTGAGTTTGGATGGTCAGTGAACTCAGCCTGAGTTTTGATGTACAGTCACATCAGATGTACATAGAATGGTAAGTTTGGATGGTCAGTGATCTCTGACTGAGTTTGGATCGACAGTGCTCTCAGATGGAATTTGGATGGACAGTGATCTTAGATTGAGTTTGGATGTACAGTGATCTCAGAAGGACTTTGGATGGTCAGTGATCTCTGACTGAGTTTGGAACGACAGTGATCTTAGACTGAGTTTGTATGGACACTAATATCAGACTGAGTTTGGATGGTCAGTGATCTCAGATGGACTTTGGATGTTCAGTAATCTCAGACTGAGTTTGGATGGACAGTAATCTCAGACTGAGTTTGGATGGTCAGTGATCTCAGACTGAGTTTGGATAGTCAGTGAACTCATACGGAGTTTGGATGGTCAGTGATATAAGAATGAGTCTTAATGGACAGTAATATCAGATGCACATTGAATGGTCCGTTTAGATGGACAGTGATCTCTGATTGAGCTTGGATCGACAGTGATCTCAGACTGAGTTTGGATGAACAGTGATCTCAGATGGACTTTGGATGGTCTGTAAACTCACAAAGAGTTTGGATGGACCCTGATTTTAGAATGAGTTTGGATGGTCTGCAATCTCAGACTGAGTTTGGATGTTGAGTAATCTCAGACTGAGTTTGGAAGGTCAGAGATCTCAGCCTGAGTTTGGATGTACAGTGACATCAGATGTACATAGAATGGTAAGTTTAGATGGACAGTGATCTCAGACTGAGTTTGGATGCTCGGTGAGCTCTGACTGAGTTTGGATCGACAGTGCTCTCAGATAGAATTTGGATGGACAGTGATCTTAGATTGAGTTTGGATGTACAGTGATCTCAGAAGGACTTTGGATGGTCAGTAATCTCAGAATGAGTTTGGATGGGCAGTGATTTTACACTGCGATTGGATGGTCTGTAATCTCAGACTGAGTTTGGATGATCAGTAATCTCAGACTGAGCTTGGATGGGCAGTGATCTCCGAGGCACATTGAGTGGTCCGTTTAGATGGACAGTGATCTCTGAATGAGGTTGGATCACCAGTGATCTTAGACTGCGTATGGATGGACAGTAATCTCAGACTGAGTTTGGATGTACAGTGATCTTAGACTGAGTTTGGATGTACAGTGATCCCTGATGGACTTTGGAAGGTCAGTAATCTCAGAATTAGTTTGGATGGATAGCGATTTTAGACTGAGTTTGGATGGTCAGTAATCTCAGACTGAGTTTGGATGGTCTGTGATCTCAGACTGAGTTTTTTGGTCAGTGATTTCAGACTGAGTTTTGATGTACAGTGACATCAGAAGTACATAGAATGGTAGGTTTAGAAGGACAGTGATCTCGGACTGAAATTGGATCGACAGTAATATTAGACTGAGTTTGTATGGACACTAATATCAGACTGAGTTTGGATGGCCAGTGATCTCAGACTGAGTTTGGATGTTGAGTAATCTCAGACTGAGTTTGGATGGTCAGTGATCTCAGCCTGAGTTTTGATGTACAGTGACATCAGATGTACATAGAATGGTAAGTTTAGATGGACAGTGATCACAGACTGAGTTTGGATGGTCAGTGATCTCTGACTGAGTTTGGATCGACAGTGCTCTCAGATGGAATTTGGATGGACAGTGATCTTAGATGAGTTTGGATGTACAGTGATCTCAGAAGGACTTTGGATGGTCAGTAATCTCAGAGTAAGTTTGGATGGACAGTGATTTTACACTGAGATTGGATGGTCAGTAATCTCAGACTGAGATTGGATGGTCAGTAATCTCAGACTGAGTTTGGATTGACAGTGACATCAGATGCACATCGAATGGTTAGTTTAGATGGACAGTGATCTCTGAATGAGTTTGGATTGACAGTGATCTTAGACAGCGTATGGATGGACAGTGATCTCAGACTGAGTTTGGATGTTCAGTGATCTCTGACTGAGTTTTGATCGACAGTGCTCTCAGATGGAATTTGGATGGACAGTGATCTTAGATTGAGTTTGGATGTACAGTGATCTCAGAAGGACTTTGGATGGTCAGTGATCTCTGACTGAGTTTGGATCGACAGTGATCTTAGAATGAGTTTGTATGGACTGTAATATCAGACTGAGTTTGGATGGTCAGTGATCTCAGATGGACTTTCGATGGTCAGTAATCTCAGACTGAGTTTGGATGGACAGTAATCTCAGACTGAGTTTGGATGGTCAGTGATCTCAGACTGAGTTTGGATGGTCAGTGAACTCATACGGAGTTTGGATGGTCAGTGATATAAGAATGAGTCTTAATGGACAGTAATATCAGATGCACATTGAATGGTGCGTTTAGATGGACAGTCATCTCTGATTGAGCTTGGATCGACAGTGATCTCAGACTGAGTTTGGATGAAAAGTGATCTCAGATGGACTTTGGATGGTCTGTAAACTCACAAAGAGTTTGGATGGACCGTGATTTTAGAATGTGTTTGGATGGTCTGAAATCACAGACAGAGTTTGGATGTTGAGTAATCTCAGACTGAGTTTGGATGGTCAGTGATCTCAGCCTGAGTTTGGATGTACAGTGACATCAGATGTACATAGAATGGTAAGTTTAGATGGACAGTGATCTCAGACTGAGTTTGGATGCTCGGTGAGCTCTGACTGAGTTTGGATCGACAGTGCTCTCAGATAGAATTTGGATGGACAGTGATCTTAGATTGAGTTTGGATGTACAGTGATCTCAGAAGGACTTTGGTTGGTCAGTAATCTCAGAATGAGTTTGGATGGACAGTGATTTTACACTGAAATTGGATGGTCAGTAATCTCAGACTGAGATTGGATGGTCAGTAATCTCAGAATGAGTTTGGATGGACAGTGATTTTACACTGAGTTTGGATGGTCAGTAATCTCAGACTGAGATTGGATGGTCAGTAATCTCAGACTGAGTTTGGATGGTCAGTGATCTCTGACTGAGTTTGGATGGTCAGTAATCTCAGACTGAGTTTGGATTGACAGTGACATCAGATGCACATCGAATGGTTAGTATAGATGGACAGTGATCTCTGAATGAGTTTGGATTGACAGTGATCTTATACAGTGTATGGATGGACAGTAATCTCAGACTGAGTTTGCATGGACAGTGATCTTAGAATGAGTTCGGATGAACAGTGATCTCAGATGGACTTTGGATGGTCTGTAATCTCAGAACGAGTTTGGATGGTCAGTGATTTTAGACTGAGTTTGGATGGTCTGCAATCTCAGACTGAGTTTGGATGTTGAGTAATCTCAGACTGAGTTTGGATGGTCAGTGAACTCAGCCTGAGTTTTGATGTACAGTCACATCAGATGTACATAGAATGGTAAGTTTGGATGGTCAGTGATCTCTGACTGAGTTTGGATCGACAGTGCTCTCAGATGGAATTTGGATGGACAGTGATCTTAGATTGAGTTTGGATGTACAGTGATCTCAGAAGGACTTTGGATGGTCAGTGATCTCTGACTGAGTTTGGATCGACAGTGATCTTAGACTGAGTTTGTATGGACACTAATATCAGACTGAGTTTGGATGGTCAGTGATCTCAGATGGACTTTGGATGGTCAGTAATCTCAGACTGAGTTTGGATGGACAGTAATCTCAGACTGAGTTTGGATGGTCAGTGATCTCAGACTGAGTTTGGATAGTCAGTGAACTCATACGGAGTTTGGATGGTCAGTGATATAAGAATGAGTCTTAATGGACAGTAATATCAGATGCACATTGAATGGTCCGTTTAGATGGACAGTGATCTCTGATTGAGCTTGGATCGACAGTGATCTCAGACTGAGTTTGGATGAACAGTGATCTCAGATGGACTTTGGATGGTCTGTAAACTCACAAAGAGTTTGGATGGACCCTGATTTTAGAATGAGTTTGGATGGTCTGCAATCTCAGACTGAGTTTGGATGTTGAGTAATCTCAGACTGAGTTTGGATGGTCAGTGATCTCAGCCTGAGTTTGGATGTACAGTGACATCAGATGTACATAGAATGGTAAGTTTAGATGGACAGTGATCTCAGACTGAGTTTGGATGCTCGGTGAGCTCTGACTGAGTTTGGATCGACAGTGCTCTCAGATAGAATTTGGATGGACAGTGATCTTAGATTGAGTTTGGATGTACAGTGATCTCAGAAGGACTTTGGATGGTCAGTAATCTCAGAATGAGTTTGGATGGGCAGTGATTTTACACTGCGATTGGATGGTCTGTAATCTCAGACTGAGTTTGGATGATCAGTAATCTCAGACTGAGCTTGGATGGGCAGTGATCTCCGAGGCACATTGAGTGGTCCGTTTAGATGGACAGTGATCTCTGAATGAGGTTGGATCACCAGTGATCTTAGACTGCGTATGGATGGACAGTAATCTCAGACTGAGTTTGGATGTACAGTGATCTTAGACTGAGTTTGGATGTACAGTGATCCCTGATGGACTTTGGAAGGTCAGTAATCTCAGAATTAGTTTGGATGGATAGCGATTTTAGACTGAGTTTGGATGGTCAGTAATCTCAGACTGAGTTTGGATGGTCTGTGATCTCAGACTGAGTTTTTTGGTCAGTGATTTCAGACTGAGTTTTGATGTACAGTGACATCAGAAGTACATAGAATGGTAGGTTTAGAAGGACAGTGATCTCGGACTGAAATTGGATCGACAGTAATATTAGACTGAGTTTGTATGGACACTAATATCAGACTGAGTTTGGATGGCCAGTGATCTCAGACTGAGTTTGGATGTTGAGTAATCTCAGACTGAGTTTGGATGGTCAGTGATCTCAGCCTGAGTTTTGATGTACAGTGACATCAGATGTACATAGAATGGTAAGTTTAGATGGACAGTGATCACAGACTGAGTTTGGATGGTCAGTGATCTCTGACTGAGTTTGGATCGACAGTGCTCTCAGATGGAATTTGGATGGACAGTGATCTTAGATGAGTTTGGATGTACAGTGATCTCAGAAGGACTTTGGATGGTCAGTAATCTCAGAGTAAGTTTGGATGGACAGTGATTTTACACTGAGATTGGATGGTCAGTAATCTCAGACTGAGATTGGATGGTCAGTAATCTCAGACTGAGTTTGGATTGACAGTGACATCAGATGCACATCGAATGGTTAGTTTAGATGGACAGTGATCTCTGAATGAGTTTGGATTGACAGTGATCTTAGACAGCGTATGGATGGACAGTGATCTCAGACTGAGTTTGGATGTTCAGTGATCTCTGACTGAGTTTTGATCGACAGTGCTCTCAGATGGAATTTGGATGGACAGTGATCTTAGATTGAGTTTGGATGTACAGTGATCTCAGAAGGACTTTGGATGGTCAGTGATCTCTGACTGAGTTTGGATCGACAGTGATCTTAGAATGAGTTTGTATGGACTGTAATATCAGACTGAGTTTGGATGGTCAGTGATCTCAGATGGACTTTCGATGGTCAGTAATCTCAGACTGAGTTTGGATGGACAGTAATCTCAGACTGAGTTTGGATGGTCAGTGATCTCAGACTGAGTTTGGATGGTCAGTGAACTCATACGGAGTTTGGATGGTCAGTGATATAAGAATGAGTCTTAATGGACAGTAATATCAGATGCACATTGAATGGTGCGTTTAGATGGACAGTCATCTCTGATTGAGCTTGGATCGACAGTGATCTCAGACTGAGTTTGGATGAAAAGTGATCTCAGATGGACTTTGGATGGTCTGTAAACTCACAAAGAGTTTGGATGGACCGTGATTTTAGAATGTGTTTGGATGGTCTGAAATCACAGACAGAGTTTGGATGTTGAGTAATCTCAGACTGAGTTTGGATGGTCAGTGATCTCAGCCTGAGTTTGGATGTACAGTGACATCAGATGTACATAGAATGGGAAGTTTAGATGGACAGTGATCTCAGACTGAGTTTGGATGGTCAGTGATCTTAGATTGAGTTTGGATGTACAGTGATCTCAGAAGGACTTTGGATGGTCAGTAATCTCAGAATGAGTTTGGATGGGCAGTGATTTTACACTGAGATTGGATGGTCAGTAATCTCAGACTGAGATTGGATGGTCAGTAATCTCAGACTGAGTTTGGATGTACAGTGATCTCAGAAGGACTTTGGATGGTCAGTAATCTCAGAATGAGTTTGGATGGGCAGTGATTTTACACTGAGATTGGATGGTCAGTAATCTCAGACTGAGTTTGGATGATCAGTAATCTCAGACTGAGCTTGGATGGGCAGTGATCTCAGAGGCACATTGAGTGGTCCGTTTAGATGGACAGTGATCTCTGAATGAGTTTGGATCACCAGTGATCTTAGACTGCGTATGGATGGACAGTAATCTCATACTGAGTTTGGATGTACAGTGATCTTAGACAGAGTTTGGATGTACAGTGATCCCAGATGGACTTTGGAAGGTCAGTAATCTTAGAATTAGTTTGGATGGATAGCGATTTTAGACTGAGTTTGGATGGTCAGTAATCTCAGACTGAGTTTGGATGGTCTGTGATCTCAGACTGAGTTTTTTGGTCAGTGATTTCAGACTGAGTTTTGATGGAGAGTGACATCAGAAGTACATAGAATGGTAAGTTTAGAAGGACAGTGATCTCTGACTGAGATTGGATCGACAGTAATATTAGACTGAGTTTGTATGGACATTAATATTAGACTGAGTTTGGATGGTCAGTGATCTCAGACTGAGTTTGCATGGTCAGTAATCTCAGATTGAGTTTGAATGGACAGTAATCTCAGACTGAGTTTGGATGGTCAGTGATTTCAGACTGAGTTTGGATGATCAATAATCTCAGGCTGAGTTTGGATGGTCTGTAATCTCAGACTGAGTTTGCATGGTCAGTGATGTCAGAATGATTTCAGAAGGACAGTGACATCAGATGCACATTGAAATGTCAGTTTAGATGCACAGTGATCTCAGACTGAGTTTGGATGGTCATTGATCTCAGCCTCAGTTTGGATGGACAGTGACATCAAATGGACTTTGGTTGGACATTATCTTATGCTGAGTTTGGATCACCAATAATCTCATACAGAGTTTGGATGGTGAGTAATCTCAGACTGAGTTTGGTTGTGCAGTAAACTCAGACTGAGTTTGGATGGTCAGTGAACTCATACGGAGTTTGGATGGTCAGTGATATAAGAATGAGTCTTAATGGACAGTAATATCAGATGCACATTGAATGGTCCGTTTAGATGGACAGTGATCTCTGATTGAGCTTGGATCGACAGTGATCTCAGACTGAGTTTGGATGAACAGTGATCTCAGATGGACTTTGGATGGTCTGTAAACTCAAAAAGAGTTTGGATGGACCCTGATTTTAGAATGAGTTTGGATGGTCTGCAATCTCAGACTGAGTTTGGATGTTGAGTAATCTCAGACTGAGTTTGGATGGTCAGTGATCTCAGCCTGAGTTTGGATGTACAGTGACATCAGATGTACATAGAATGGTAAGTTTAGATGGACAGTGATCTCAGACTGAGTTTGGATGGTCAGTGATCTCTGACTGAGTTTGGATCGACAGTGCTCTCAGATAGAATTTGGATGGACAGTGATCTTAGATTGAGTTTGTATGTACAGTGATCTCAGAAGGACTTTGGATGGTCAGTAATCTCAGAATGAGTTTGGATGGGCAGTGATTTTACACTGCGATTGGATGGTCAGTAATCTCAGACTGAGTTTGGATGATCAATAATCTCAGACTGAGCTTGGATGGGCAGTGATCTCCGAGGCACATTGAGTGGTCCGTTTAGATGGACAGTGATCTCTGAATGAGGTTGGATCACCAGTGATCTTAGACTGCGTATGGATGGACAGTAATCTCAGACTGAGTTTGGATGTACAGTGATCTAAGACTGAGTTTGGATGTACAGTGATCACAGATGGACTTTGGAAGGTCAGTAATCTCAGAATTAGTTTGGATGGATAGCGATTTTAGACTGAGTTTGGATGGTCAGTAATCTCAGACTGAGTTTGGATGGTCTGTGATCTCAGACTGAATTTTTTGGTCAGTGATTTCAGACTGAGTTTTGATGTACAGTGACTTCAGAAGTACATAGAATGGTAAGTTTAGAAGGACAGTGATCTCGGACTGAAATTGGATCGACAGTAATATTAGACTGAGTTTGTATGGACATTAATATTAGACTGAGTTTGGATGGTCAGTGATCTCAGACTGAGTTTGCATGGTCAGTAATCTCAGATTGAGTTTGAATGGACAGTAATCTCAGACTGAGTTTGGATGGTCAGTGATTTCAGACTGAGTTTGGATGATCAATAATCTCAGGCTGAGTTTGGATGGTCTGTAATCTCAGACTGAGTTTGCATGGTCAGTGATGTCAGAATGATTTCAGAAGGACAGTGACATCAGATGCACATTGAAATGTCAGTTTAGATGCACAGTGATCTCAGACTGAGTTTGGATGGTCATTGATCTCAGCCTCAGTTTGGATGGACAGTGACATCAAATGGACTTTGGTTGGACATTATCTTATGCTGAGTTTGGATCACCAATAATCTCATACAGAGTTTTGATGGTGAGTAATCTCAGACTGAGTTTGGTTGTGCAGTAAACTCAGACTGAGTTTGGATGGTCAGTGAACTCATACGGAGTTTGGATGGTCAGTGATATAAGAATGAGTCTTAATGGACAGTAATATCAGATGCACATTGAATGGTCCGTTTAGATGGACAGTGATCTCTGATTGAGCTTGGATCGACAGTGATCTCAGACTGAGTTTGGATGAACAGTGATCTCAGATGGACTTTGGATGGTCTGTAAACTCAAAAAGAGTTTGGATGGACCCTGATTTTAGAATGAGTTTGGATGGTCTGCAATCTCAGACTGAGTTTGGATGTTGAGTAATCTCAGACTGAGTTTGGATGGTCAGTGATCTCAGCCTGAGTTTGGATGTACAGTGACATCAGATGTACATAGAATGGTAAGTTTAGATGGACAGTGATCTCAGACTGAGTTTGGATGGTCAGTGATCTCTGACTGAGTTTGGATCGACAGTGCTCTCAGATAGAATTTGGATGGACAGTGATCTTAGATTGAGTTTGTATGTACAGTGATCTCAGAAGGACTTTGGATGGTCAGTAATCTCAGAATGAGTTTGGATGGGCAGTGATTTTACACTGCGATTGGATGGTCAGTAATCTCAGACTGAGTTTGGATGATCAATAATCTCAGACTGAGCTTGGATGGGCAGTGATCTCCGAGGCACATTGAGTGGTCCGTTTAGATGGACAGTGATCTCTGAATGAGGTTGGATCACCAGTGATCTTAGACTGCGTATGGATGGACAGTAATCTCAGACTGAGTTTGGATGTACAGTGATCTTAGACTGAGTTTGGATGTACAGTGATCCCAGATGGACTTTGGAAGGTCAGTAATCTCAGAATTAGTTTGGATGGATAGCGATTTTAGACTGAGTTTGGATGGTCAGTAATCTCAGACTGAGTTTGGATGGTCTGTGATCTCAGACTGAATTTTTTGGTCAGTGATTTCAGACTGAGTTTTGATGTACAGTGACTTCAGAAGTACATAGAATGGTAAGTTTAGAAGGACAGTGATCTCGGACTGAAATTGGATCGACAGTAATATTAGACTGAGTTTTTATGGACAGTAATATCAGACTGAGTTTGGATGGTCACTGATCTCAGACTGAGTTTGGATGTTGAGTAATCTCAGACTGAGTTTGGATGGTCAGTGATCTCAGCCTGAGTTTTGATGTAGAGTGACATCAGATGTACATAGAATGGTACGTTTAGATGGACAGTGATCACAGACTGAGTTTGGATGGTCAGTGATCTCTGACTGAGTTTGGATCGACAGTGCTCTCAGATGGAATTTGGATGGACAGTGATCTTAGATTGAGTTTGGATGTACAGTGATCTCAGAAGGACTTTGGATGATCAGTAATCTCAGAATAAGTTTGGATGGACAGTGATTTTACACTGAGATTGGATGGTCAGTAATCTCAGACTGAGATTGGATGGTCAGTAATCTCAGACTGAGTTTGGATTGACAGTGACATCAGATGCACATCGAATGGTTAGTTTAGATGGACAGTGAACTCTGAATGAGTTTGGATGGTCAGTGATCACAGATGGACTTTGGATGGTCAGTAATCTCACACTGAGTTTGGATGGACAGTGATCTTAGAATGAGTTCGGATGAACAGTGATCTCAGATGGACTCTGGATGGTCTGTAATCTCAGAACGACTTTGGATGGACAGTGATTTTAGACTGAGTTTGGATGGTCTGCAATCTCAGACTGAGTTTGGATGTTGCGTAATCTCAGACTGAGTTTGGATGGTCAGTGAACTCAGCCTGAGTTTGGATATACAGTCACATCAGATATACATAGAATGGTAAGTTTAGATGGACAGTGATCTCAGACTGAGTTTGTATGGTCAGTGATCTATGACTGAGTTTGGATCGACAGTGCTCTCAGATGGAATTTGGATGGACAGTGATCTTAGATTGAGTTTGGATGTACAGTGATCTCAGAAGGACTTTGAATGGTCAGTGATCTCTGACTGAGTTTGGATCGACAGTGATCTTAGACTGAGTTTGTATGGACTGTAATATCAGACTGAGTTTGGATGGTCAGTGATCTCAGATGGACTTTGGATGGTCAGTAATCTCAGACTGAGTTTGGATGATCAGTAATCTCAGACTGAGTTTTTTGGTCAGTGGTTTCAGACTGAGTTTTGATGTACAGTGACATCAGAAGTACATAGAATGGTAAGTTTAGAAGGACAGTGATCTCTGACTGAGATTGGATCGACAGTAATATTAGACTGAGTTTGTATGGACATTAATATCAGACTGAGTTTGGATGGTCAGTGATCTCAGACTGAGTTTGCATAGTCAGTAATCTCAGATTGAGTTTGAATGGACAGTAATCTCAGACAGAGTTTGGATGGTCAGTGATTTCAGACTGATTTTGGATGATCAATATTCTCAGGCTGAGTTTGGATGGTCTGTAATCTCAGACTGAGTTTGCATGGTCAGTGATGTCAGAATGAGTTCAGAAGGACAGTGACATCAGATGCACATTGAAATATCAGTTTAGATGCACAGTGATCTCGGACTGAGTTTGGATGGTCATTTATCTCAGTCTCAGTTTGGATGGACAGTGACATCAAATGGACGTTGGTTGGACATTATCTTATGCTGAGTTTGGATCACCAATAATCTCATACAGAGTTTGGATGGTGAGTAATCTCAGACTGAGTTTGGTTGTGCAGTAATCTCAGACTGAGTTTGGATGGTCAGTGATCTCAGACTGAGTTTGGATGGACAGTGACATCAGATGTACATTGAATGGTAGGATTAGATGGACAGTGATTTCTGACTGAGTTTGGATCGACAGTGATCTTAGACTGAGTTTGTATGGACATTAATATCAGACAGAGTTTGGATGGTCAGTGATTACAGATGGACTTTGGATGGTCAGTAATCTCACACTGAGTTTGGATGGACAGCAATCTCAGACTGAGTTTGGAAGGACAGTGACATCAGATGCACATTGAATTGTCATTTTAGATGTACACTGATCTCAGACTGAGTTTGGATGATCATTGATCTCTTACTGAGTTTGGATCGACAGTGCTCTCAGATGGACTTTGCATGGACAGTGATCGTAGACTGAGTTTGTATGGATAGTAATATCAGACTGAGTTTGGATGGTCAGTGATCTCAGATGGACTTTGGATGGTCAGTAATCTCAGAATGAGTTTGGATGGACAGTGATTTTAGACTGAGTTTGGATGGTCAGTAAACTCAGACTGAGTTTGGATGGTCAGTGATCTCAGACAGAGTTTGGATGGTCAGTGATCTCATACAGAGGTTGGATGGTCAGTGATATATGAATGAGACTTAATGGACAGTAATATCAGATGCACATTGAATGGTCCGTTTAGATGGACAGTGATCACTGAATGAGTTTGGATCGACAGTGATCATGGACTGAGTTTGGATGAACGGTGATCTCAGATGGACTTTGGATGGTCTGTACTCTCAGAACGAGTTTGGATGCACAGTGATTTTAGAGTGAGTTTATATGGTCTGCAATCTCAGACTGAGTTTGGATGTTGAGTAATCTCAGACTGAGTTTGGATGGTCAGTGATCTCAGACAGAGTTTGGATGGTCAGTGATCTCATACCGAGTTTGGATGGTCAGTGATATAAGAATGAGTCTTAATGGACAGTAATATCAGATGCACATTGAATGTTCCGTTTAGATGGACAGTGAACTCTGAATGAGTTTGGATCGACAGTGATCATGGACTGAGTTTGGATGAACAGTGATCTCAGATGGACTTTGGATGGTCTGTACTCTCAGAACGAGTTTGGATGCACAGTGATTTTAGAGTGAGTTTATATGGTCAGCAATCTCAGACTGAGTTTGGATGTTGAGTAATCTCAGACTGAGTTTGGATGGTCAGTGATCTCAGCCTGAGTTTTGATGTACAGTGACATTAGATGTACATAGAATGGTAAGTTTAGATGGACAGTGATCACAGACTGAGTTTGGATGGTCAATGATCTCTGACTGAGTTTGGATCGACAGTGCTCTCAGATGGAATTTGGATGGACAGTGATCTTAGATTGAGTTTGGATGTACAGTGATCTCAGAAGGACTTTGAATGGTCAGTGATCTCTGACTGAGTTTGGATCGACAGTGATCTTAGACTGAGTTTGTATGGACTGTAATATCAGACTGAGTTTGGATGGTCAGTGATCTCAGATGGACTTTGGATGGTCAGTAATCTCAGACTGAGTTTGGATGGACAGTAATCTCAGACTGAGTGTGGATGGTCAGTGATGTCAGACTGAGTTTGGATGGTCAGTGAACTCATACGGAGTTTGGATGGTCAGTGATATAAGAATGAGTCTTAATGGACAGTAATATCAGATGCACATTGAATGGTGCGTTTAGATGGACAGTGATCTCTGATTGAGCTTGGATCGACAGTGATCTTAGACTGAGTTTGGATGTACAGTGACATCAGATGTACATAGAATGGGAAGTTTAGATGGACAGTGATCTCAGACTGAGTTTGGATGGTCAGTGATCTTAGATTGAGTTTGGATGTACAGTGATCTCAGAAGGACTTTGGATGGTCAGTAATCTCAGAATGAGTTTGGATGGGCAGTGATTTTACACTGAGATTGGATGGTCAGTAATCTCAGACTGAGTTTGGATGATCAGTAATCTCAGACTGAGCTTGGATGGGCAGTGATCTCAGAGGCACATTGAGTGGTCCATTTAGATGGACAGTGATCTCTGAATGAGTTTGGATCACCAGTGATCTTAGACTGCGTATGGATGGACAGTAATCTCATACTGAGTTTGGATGTACAGTGATTTTAGACTGAGTTTGGATGTACAGTGATCCCCGATGGACTTTGGAAGGTCAGTAATCTCAGAATTACTTTGGATGGATAGCGATTTTAGACTGAGTTTGGATGGTCAGTAATCTCAGACTGAGTTTGAATCGTCTGTGATCTCAGACTGAGTTTTTTGGTCAGTGGTTTCAGACTGAGTTTTGATGTACAGTGACATCAGAAGTACATAGAATGGTAAGTTTAGAAGGACAGTGATCTCTGACTGAGATTGGATCGACAGTAATATTAGACTGAGTTTGTATGGACATTAATATCAGACTGAGTTTGGATGGTCAGTGATCTCAGACTGAGTTTGCATAGTCAGTAATCTCAGATTGAGTTTGAATGGACAGTAATCTCAGACAGAGTTTGGATGGTCAGTGATTTCAGACTGATTTTGGATGATCAATATTCTCAGGCTGAGTTTGGATGGTCTGTAATCTCAGACTGAGTTTGCATGGTCAGTGATGTCAGAATGAGTTCAGAAGGACAGTGACATCAGATGCACATTGAAATATCAGTTTAGATGCACAGTGATCTCGGACTGAGTTTGGATGGTCATTTATCTCAGTCTCAGTTTGGATGGACAGTGACATCAAATGGACGTTGGTTGGACATTATCTTATGCTGAGTTTGGATCACCAATAATCTCATACAGAGTTTGGATGGTGAGTAATCTCAGACTGAGTTTGGTTGTGCAGTAATCTCAGACTGAGTTTGGATGGTCAGTGATCTCAGACTGAGTTTGGATGGACAGTGACATCAGATGTACATTGAATGGTAGGATTAGATGGACAGTGATTTCTGACTGAGTTTGGATCGACAGTGATCTTAGACTGAGTTTGTATGGACATTAATATCAGACAGAGTTTGGATGGTCAGTGATCACAGATGGACTTTGGATGGTCAGTAATCTCACACTGAGTTTGGATGGACAGTGATCTTAGAATGAGTTCGGATGAACAGTGATCTCAGATGGACTCTGGATGGTCTGTAATCTCAGAACGACTTTGGATGGACAGTGATTTTAGACTGAGTTTGGATGGTCTGCAATCTCAGACTGAGTTTGGATGTTGAGTAATCTCAGACTGAGTTTGGATGGTCAGTGAACTCAGCCTGAGTTTGGATATACAGTCACATCAGATATACATAGAATGGTAAGTTTAGATGGACAGTGATCTCAGACTGAGTTTGTATGGTCAGTGATCTATGACTGAGTTTGGATCGACAGTGCTCTCAGATGGAATTTGGATGGACAGTGATCTTAGATTGAGTTTGGATGTACAGTGATCTCAGAAGGACTTTGAATGGTCAGTGATCTCTGACTGAGTTTGGATCGACAGTGATCTTAGACTGAGTTTGTATGGACTGTAATATCAGACTGAGTTTGGATGGTCAGTGATCTCAGATGGACTTTGGATGGTCAGTAATCTCAGACTGAGTTTGGATGGACAGTAATCTCAGACTGAGTTTGGATGGTCAGTGATGTCAGACTGAGTTTGGATGGTCAGTGAACTCATACGGAGTTTGGATGGTCAGTGATATAAGAATGAGTCTTAATGGACAGTAATATCAGATGCACATTGAATGGTGCGTTTAGATGGACAGTGATCTCTGATTGAGCTTGGATCGACAGTGATCTTAGACTGAGTTTGGATGTACAGTGACATCAGATGTACATAGAATGGGAAGTTTAGATGGACAGTGATCTCAGACTGAGTTTGGATGGTCAGTGATCTTAGATTGAGTTTGGATGTACAGTGATCTCAGAAGGACTTTGGATGGTCAGTAATCTCAGAATGAGTTTGGATGGGCAGTGATTTTACACTGAGATTGGATGGTCAGTAATCTCAGACTGAGTTTGGATGATCAGTAATCTCAGACTGAGCTTGGATGGGCAGTGATCTCAGAGGCACATTGAGTGGTCCGTTTAGATGGACAGTGATCTCTGAATGAGTTTGGATCACCAGTGATCTTAGACTGCGTATGGATGGACAGTAATCTCATACTGAGTTTGGATGTACAGTGATTTTAGACTGAGTTTGGATGTACAGTGATCCCAGATGGACTTTGGAAGGTCAGTAATCTCAGAATTACTTTGGATGGATAGCGATTTTAGACTGAGTTTGGATGGTCAGTAATCTCAGACTGAGTTTGGATGGTCTGTGATCTCAGACTGAGTTTTTTGGTCAGTGGTTTCAGACTGAGTTTTGATGTACAGTGACATCAGAAGTACATAGAATGGTAAGTTTAGAAGGACAGTGATCTCTGACTGAGATTGGATCGACAGTAATATTAGACTGAGTTTGTATGGACATTAATATCAGACTGAGTTTGGATGGTCAGTGATCTCAGACTGAGTTTGCATAGTCAGTAATCTCAGATTGAGTTTGAATGGACAGTAATCTCAGACAGAGTTTGGATGGTCAGTGATTTCAGACTGATTTTGGATGATCAATATTCTCAGGCTGAGTTTGGATGGTCTGTAATCTCAGACTGAGTTTGCATGGTCAGTGATGTCAGAATGAGTTCAGAAGGACAGTGACATCAGATGCACATTGAAATATCAGTTTAGATGCACAGTGATCTCGGACTGAGTTTGGATGGTCATTTATCTCAGTCTCAGTTTGGATGGACAGTGACATCAAATGGACGTTGGTTGGACATTATCTTATGCTGAGTTTGGATCACCAATAATCTCATACAGAGTTTGGATGGTGAGTAATCTCAGACTGAGTTTGGTTGTGCAGTAATCTCAGACTGAGTTTGGATGGTCAGTGATCTCAGACTGAGTTTGGATGGACAGTGACATCAGATGTACATTGAATGGTAGGATTAGATGGACAGTGATTTCTGACTGAGTTTGGATCGACAGTGATCTTAGACTGAGTTTGTATGGACATTAATATCAGACAGAGTTTGGATGGTCAGTGATTACAGATGGACTTTGGATGGTCAGTAATCTCACACTGAGTTTGGATGGACAGCAATCTCAGACTGAGTTTGGAAGGACAGTGACATCAGATGCACATTGAATTGTCATTTTAGATGTACACTGATCTCAGACTGAGTTTGGATGATCATTGATCTCTTACTGAGTTTGGATCGACAGTGCTCTCAGATGGACTTTGCATGGACAGTGATCGTAGACTGAGTTTGTATGGATAGTAATATCAGACTGAGTTTGGATGGTCAGTGATCTCAGATGGACTTTGGATGGTCAGTAATCTCAGAATGAGTTTGGATGGACAGTGATTTTAGACTGAGTTTGGATGGTCAGTAAACTCAGACTGAGTTTGGATGGTCAGTGATCTCAGACAGAGTTTGGATGGTCAGTGATCTCATACAGAGGTTGGATGGTCAGTGATATATGAATGAGACTTAATGGACAGTAATATCAGATGCACATTGAATGGTCCGTTTAGATGGACAGTGATCACTGAATGAGTTTGGATCGACAGTGATCATGGACTGAGTTTGGATGAACGGTGATCTCAGATGGACTTTGGATGGTCTGTACTCTCAGAACGAGTTTGGATGCACAGTGATTTTAGAGTGAGTTTATATGGTCTGCAATCTCAGACTGAGTTTGGATGTTGAGTAATCTCAGACTGAGTTTGGATGGTCAGTGATCTCAGACAGAGTTTGGATGGTCAGTGATCTCATACCGAGTTTGGATGGTCAGTGATATAAGAATGAGTCTTAATGGACAGTAATATCAGATGCACATTGAATGTTCCGTTTAGATGGACAGTGAACTCTGAATGAGTTTGGATCGACAGTGATCATGGACTGAGTTTGGATGAACAGTGATCTCAGATGGACTTTGGATGGTCTGTACTCTCAGAACGAGTTTGGATGCACAGTGATTTTAGAGTGAGTTTATATGGTCAGCAATCTCAGACTGAGTTTGGATGTTGAGTAATCTCAGACTGAGTTTGGATGGTCAGTGATCTCAGCCTGAGTTTTGATGTACAGTGACATTAGATGTACATAGAATGGTAAGTTTAGATGGACAGTGATCACAGACTGAGTTTGGATGGTCAATGATCTCTGACTGAGTTTGGATCGACAGTGCTCTCAGATGGAATTTGGATGGACAGTGATCTTAGATTGAGTTTGGATGTACAGTGATCTCAGAAGGACTTTGGATGGTCAGTAATCTCAGAATGAGTTTGGATGGACAGTGATTTTACACTGAGATTGGATGGTCATAAATCTCAGACTGAGATTGGATGGTCAGTAATCTCAGACTGAGTTTGGATGGTCAGTGATCTCTGACTGAGTTTGGATCGTCAGTGATCTCAGACTGAGTTTGGATTGACAGTGACATCAGCTGCACATCGAATGGTAAGTTTAGATGGACAGTGATGTCTGAATGAGTTTGGATTGACAGTGATCTTATACAGCGTATGGATGGACAGTAATCTCAGACTGAGTTTGGATGGACAGTGATCTTAGAATGAGTTCGGATGAACAGTGATCTCAGATGGACTTTGGATGGTCTGTAATCTCAGAACGAGTTTGGATGGACAGTGATTTTAGACTGAGTTTGGATGGTCTGCAATCTCAGACTGAATTTGGATGTTGAGTAATCTCAGACTGAGTTTGGATGGTCAGTGAACTCAGCCTGAGTTTGGATGTACAGTCACATCAGATGTCCATAGAATGGTAAGTTTAGATGGACAGTGATCCTAGACTGAGTTTGGATGGTCTGTAATCTCAGACTGAGTTTGCATGGTCAGTGATGTCAGAATGAGTTCAGAAGGACAGTGACATCAGATGCACATTGAATTGTCAGTTTAGATGCACAGTGATCTCAAACTGAGTTTGGATTGTCATTGATCTCAGACTGAGTTTGGATGGACAGTGACATCAGATGGACTTTGGTTGGTCATTATCTTATGATGAGTTTGGATCACCAATAATCTCATACAGAGTTTGGATGGTGAGTAATCTCAGACTGAGTTTGGTTGTGCAGTAATCTCAGACTGAGTTTGGATCGTCAGTGATCTCAGACTGAGTTTGGAAGGACAGTGACATCAGATGTACATTGAATGGTAGGATTAGATGGACAGTGATTTCTGACTGAGTTTGGATCGACAGTGATCTTAGACTGAGTTCGTATGGACAGTAATATCAGACAGAGTTTGGATGGTCAGTGATCTCATATGGACTTTGGATGGTCAGTAATCTCAGACTGAGTTTGGATGGACAGCAATCTCAGACTGAGTTTGGATGGACAGTGATCTTAGAATGAGTTCGGATGAACAGTGATCTCAGATGGACTTTGGATGGTCTGTAATCTCAGAACGAGTTTGGATGGACAGTGATTTTAGACTGAGTTTGGATGGTCTGCAATCTCAGACTGAATTTGGATGTTGAGTAATCTCAGACTGAGTTTGGATGGTCAGTGAACTCAGCCTGAGTTTGGATGTACAGTCACATCAGATGTACATAGAATGGTAAGTTTAGATGGACAGTGATCCTAGACTGAGTTTGGATGGTCTGTAATCTCAGACTGAGTTTGCATGGTCAGTGATGTCAGAATGAGTTCAGAAGGACAGTGACATCAGATGCACATTGAATTGTCAGTTTAGATGCACAGTGATCTCAAACTGAGTTTGGATTGTCATTGATCTCAGACTGAGTTTGGATGGACAGTGACATCAGATGGACTTTGGTTGGTCATTATCTTATGATGAGTTTGGATCACCAATAATCTCATACAGAGTTTGGATGGTGAGTAATCTCAGACTGAGTTTGGTTGTGCAGTAATCTCAGACTGAGTTTGGATCGTCAGTGATCTCAGACTGAGTTTGGAAGGACAGTGACATCAGATGTCCATTGAATGGTAGGATTAGATGGACAGTGATTTCTGACTGAGTTTGGATCGACAGTGATCTTAGACTGAGTTCGTATGGACAGTAATATCAGACAGAGTTTGGATGGTCAGTGATCTCATATGGACTTTGGATGGTCAGTAATCTCAGACTGAGTTTGGATGGACAGCAATCTCAGACTGAGTTTGGATTTTCAGTGATGTCAGACTGAGTTTGGAAGGACAGTGACATCAGATGCACATTTAATTGTCATTTTAGATGTAAAGCGTTCTCAGACTGAGTTTGGAAGATCATTGATCTCTGACTGAGTTTGGATCGACAGTGCTCTCAGTTGGACGTTGGATGGAAAGTGATCGTAGACTGAGTTTGTATGGACAGTAATATCAGACTGAGTTTGGATGGTCAGTGATCTCAGATGGACTTTGGACGGTCAGTAATCTCAGAATGAGTTTGGATGGACAGTGATTATAGACTGAGTTTGGATGGTCAGTAAACTCAGACTGAGTTTGGATGGTCAGTGATCTCAGACAGAGTTTGGATGGTCAGTGATCTCATACGGAGTTTGGATGGTCAGTGATATAGGAATGAGACTTAATGGACAGTAATATCAGAAGCACATTGAATGGTCCGTTTAGATGGACAGTGATCTCTGAATGAGTTTGGATCGACAGTGATAATGGACTGAGTTTGGATGAACAGTGATCTCAGATGGACTTTGGATGGTCTGTACTCTCAGAACGAGTTTGGAAGCACAGTGATTTTAGAGTGAGTTTATATGGTCTGCAATCTCAGACTGAGTTTGGATGTTGAGTAATCTCAGACTGAGTTATGGATGGTCTGTGATCTCAGCCTGAGTTTTGATGTACAGTCACATCAGATGTACATAGAATGGTAAGTTTAGATGCACAGTGATCACAGACTGAGTTTGGATGGTCAGTGATCTCTGACTGAGTTTGGATGGTCAGTGCTCTCAGATGGAATTTGGCTGGTCAGTGATCTTAGATTGAGTTTGGATGTACAGTGATCTCAGAAGGACTTTGGATGGTCAGTAATCTCAGAATGAGTTTGGATGGGCAGTGATTTTACACTGAGATTGGATGGTCAGTAATCTCAGACTGAGATTGGATGGTCAGTAATCTCAGACTGAGTTTGGATGGTCAGTGATCTCTGACTGAGTTTGGATGGTCAGTGATCTCAGACTGAGTTTGGATTGACAGTGACATCAGATGCACATCGAATGGTTAATTTAGATGGACAGTGATCTCTGAATGAGTTTGGATTGACAGTGAACTTATACAGCGTATGGATGGACAGTAATCTCAGACTGAGTTTGGATGGACAGTGATCTTAGAATGAGTTCGGATGAACAGTGATCTCAGATGGACTTTGGATGGTCTGTAATCTCAGAACGAGTTTGGATGGACTGTAATTTTAGACTGAGTTTGGATGGTCTGCAATCTCAGACTGAGTTTGGATGTTGAGTAATCTCAGACTGAGTTTGGATGGTCAGTGAACTCAGCCTGAGTTTGGAAGTACAGTCACATCAGATGTACATAGAATGGTAAGTTTAGATGGACAGTGATCTCAGACTGAGTTTGGATGGTCAGTGATCTCTGACTGAGTTTGGACCGACAGTGCTCTCAGATGGAATTTGGATGGACAGTGATCTTAGATGGAGTTTGGATGTACAGTGATCTCAGAAGGACTTTGGATGGTCAGTGATCTCAGATGGACTTTGGACGGTCAGTAATCTCAGAATGAGTTTGGATGGACAGTGATTATAGACTGAGTTTGGATGGTCAGTAAACTCAGACTGAGTTTGGATGGTCAGTGATCTCAGACAGAGTTTGGATGGTCAGTGATCTCATACGGAGTTTGGATGGTCAGTGATATAGGAATGAGACTTAATGGACAGTAATATCAGAAGCACATTGAATGGTCCGTTTAGATGGACAGTGATCTCTGAATGAGTTTGGATCGACAGTGATAATGGACTGAGTTTGGATGAACAGTGATCTCAGATGGACTTTGGATGGTCTGTACTCTCAGAACGATTTGGAAGCACAGTGATTTTAGAGTGAGTTTATATGGTCTGCAATCTCAGACTGAGTTTGGATGTTGAGTAATCTCAGACTGAGTTATGGATGGTCTGTGATCTCAGCCTGAGTTTTGATGTACAGTCACATCAGATGTACATAGAATGGTAAGTTTAGATGCACAGTGATCACAGACTGAGTTTGGATGGTCAGTGATCTCTGACTGAGTTTGGATGGTCAGTGCTCTCAGATGGAATTTGGCTGGACAGTGATCTTAGATTGAGTTTGGATGTACAGTGATCTCAGAAGGACTTTGGATGGTCAGTAATCTCAGAATGAGTTTGGATGGGCAGTGATTTTACACAGAGAATTGGATGGTCAGTAATCTCAGACTGAGATTGGATGGTCAGTAATCTCAGACTGAGTTTGGATGGTCAGTGATCTCTGACTGAGTTTGGATGGTCAGTGATCTCAGACTGAGTTTGGATTGACAGTGACATCAGATGCACATCGAATGGTTAATTTAGATGGACAGTGATCTCTGAATGAGTTTGGATTGACAGTGAACTTATACAGCGTATGGATGGACAGTAATCTCAGACTGAGTTTGGATGGTCAGTGATCTCAGACAGAGTTTGGATGGTCAGTGATCTCATACCGAGTTTGGATGGTCAGTGATATAAGAATGAGTCTTAATGGACAGTAATATCAGATGCACATTGAATGTTCCGTTTAGATGGACAGTGAACTCTGAATGAGTTTGGATCGACAGTGATCATGGACTGAGTTTGGATGAACAGTGATCTCAGATGGACTTTGGATGGTCTGTACTCTCAGAACGAGTTTGGATGCACAGTGATTTTAGAGTGAGTTTATATGGTCAGCAATCTCAGACTGAGTTTGGATGTTGAGTAATCTCAGACTGAGTTTGGATGGTCAGTGATCTCAGCCTGAGTTTTGATGTACAGTGACATTAGATGTACATAGAATGGTAAGTTTAGATGGACAGTGATCACAGACTGAGTTTGGATGGTCAATGATCTCTGACTGAGTTTGGATCGACAGTGCTCTCAGATGGAATTTGGATGGACAGTGATCTTAGATTGAGTTTGGATGTACAGTGATCTCAGAAGGACTTTGGATGGTCAGTAATCTCAGAATGAGTTTGGATGGACAGTGATTTTACACTGAGATTGGATGGTCATAAATCTCAGACTGAGATTGGATGGTCAGTAATCTCAGACTGAGTTTGGATGGTCAGTGATCTCTGACTGAGTTTGGATGGTCAGTGATCTCAGACTGAGTTTGGATTGACAGTGACATCAGCTGCACATCGAATGGTAAGTTTAGATGGACAGTGATGTCTGAATGAGTTTGGATTGACAGTGATCTTATACAGCGTATGGATGGACAGTAATCTCAGACTGAGTTTGGATGGACAGTGATCTTAGAATGAGTTCGGATGAACAGTGATCTCAGATGGACTTTGGATGGTCTGTAATCTCAGAACGAGTTTGGATGGACAGTGATTTTAGACTGAGTTTGGATGGTCTGCAATCTCAGACTGAATTTGGATGTTGAGTAATCTCAGACTGAGTTTGGATGGTCAGTGAACTCAGCCTGAGTTTGGATGTACAGTCACATCAGATGTACATAGAATGGTAAGTTTAGATGGACAGTGATCCTAGACTGAGTTTGGATGGTCTGTAATCTCAGACTGAGTTTGCATGGTCAGTGATGTCAGAATGAGTTCAGAAGGACAGTGACATCAGATGCACATTGAATTGTCAGTTTAGATGCACAGTGATCTCAAACTGAGTTTGGATTGTCATTGATCTCAGACTGAGTTTGGATGGACAGTGACATCAGATGGACTTTGGTTGGTCATTATCTTATGATGAGTTTGGATCACCAATAATCTCATACAGAGTTTGGATGGTGAGTAATCTCAGACTGAGTTTGGTTGTGCAGTAATCTCAGACTGAGTTTGGATCGTCAGTGATCTCAGACTGAGTTTGGAAGGACAGTGACATCAGATGTACATTGAATGGTAGGATTAGATGGACAGTGATTTCTGACTGAGTTTGGATCGACAGTGATCTTAGACTGAGTTCGTATGGACAGTAATATCAGACAGAGTTTGGATGGTCAGTGATCTCATATGGACTTTGGATGGTCAGTAATCTCAGACTGAGTTTGGATGGACAGCAATCTCAGACTGAGTTTGGATGGACAGTGATCTTAGAATGAGTTCGGATGAACAGTGATCTCAGATGGACTTTGGATGGTCTGTAATCTCAGAACGAGTTTGGATGGACAGTGATTTTAGACTGAGTTTGGATGGTCTGCAATCTCAGACTGAATTTGGATGTTGAGTAATCTCAGACTGAGTTTGGATGGTCAGTGAACTCAGCCTGAGTTTGGATGTACAGTCACATCAGATGTACATAGAATGGTAAGTTTAGATGGACAGTGATCCTAGACTGAGTTTGGATGGTCTGTAATCTCAGACTGAGTTTGCATGGTCAGTGATGTCAGAATGAGTTCAGAAGGACAGTGACATCAGATGCACATTGAATTGTCAGTTTAGATGCACAGTGATCTCAAACTGAGTTTGGATTGTCATTGATCTCAGACTGAGTTTGGATGGACAGTGACATCAGATGGACTTTGGTTGGTCATTATCTTATGATGAGTTTGGATCACCAATAATCTCATACAGAGTTTGGATGGTGAGTAATCTCAGACTGAGTTTGGTTGTGCAGTAATCTCAGACTGAGTTTGGATCGTCAGTGATCTCAGACTGAGTTTGGAAGGACAGTGACATCAGATGTCCATTGAATGGTAGGATTAGATGGACAGTGATTTCTGACTGAGTTTGGATCGACAGTGATCTTAGACTGAGTTCGTATGGACAGTAATATCAGACAGAGTTTGGATGGTCAGTGATCTCATATGGACTTTGGATGGTCAGTAATCTCAGACTGAGTTTGGATGGACAGCAATCTCAGACTGAGTTTGGATTTTCAGTGATGTCAGACTGAGTTTGGAAGGACAGTGACATCAGATGCACATTTAATTGTCATTTTAGATGTAAAGCGTTCTCAGACTGAGTTTGGAAGATCATTGATCTCTGACTGAGTTTGGATCGACAGTGCTCTCAGTTGGACGTTGGATGGAAAGTGATCGTAGACTGAGTTTGTATGGACAGTAATATCAGACTGAGTTTGGATGGTCAGTGATCTCAGATGGACTTTGGACGGTCAGTAATCTCAGAATGAGTTTGGATGGACAGTGATTATAGACTGAGTTTGGATGGTCAGTAAACTCAGACTGAGTTTGGATGGTCAGTGATCTCAGACAGAGTTTGGATGGTCAGTGATCTCATACGGAGTTTGGATGGTCAGTGATATAGGAATGAGACTTAATGGACAGTAATATCAGAAGCACATTGAATGGTCCGTTTAGATGGACAGTGATCTCTGAATGAGTTTGGATCGACAGTGATAATGGACTGAGTTTGGATGAACAGTGATCTCAGATGGACTTTGGATGGTCTGTACTCTCAGAACGAGTTTGGAAGCACAGTGATTTTAGAGTGAGTTTATATGGTCTGCAATCTCAGACTGAGTTTGGATGTTGAGTAATCTCAGACTGAGTTATGGATGGTCTGTGATCTCAGCCTGAGTTTTGATGTACAGTCACATCAGATGTACATAGAATGGTAAGTTTAGATGCACAGTGATCACAGACTGAGTTTGGATGGTCAGTGATCTCTGACTGAGTTTGGATGGTCAGTGCTCTCAGATGGAATTTGGCTGGTCAGTGATCTTAGATTGAGTTTGGATGTACAGTGATCTCAGAAGGACTTTGGATGGTCAGTAATCTCAGAATGAGTTTGGATGGGCAGTGATTTTACACTGAGATTGGATGGTCAGTAATCTCAGACTGAGATTGGATGGTCAGTAATCTCAGACTGAGTTTGGATGGTCAGTGATCTCTGACTGAGTTTGGATGGTCAGTGATCTCAGACTGAGTTTGGATTGACAGTGACATCAGATGCACATCGAATGGTTAATTTAGATGGACAGTGATCTCTGAATGAGTTTGGATTGACAGTGAACTTATACAGCGTATGGATGGACAGTAATCTCAGACTGAGTTTGGATGGACAGTGATCTTAGAATGAGTTCGGATGAACAGTGATCTCAGATGGACTTTGGATGGTCTGTAATCTCAGAACGAGTTTGGATGGACTGTAATTTTAGACTGAGTTTGGATGGTCTGCAATCTCAGACTGAGTTTGGATGTTGAGTAATCTCAGACTGAGTTTGGATGGTCAGTGAACTCAGCCTGAGTTTGGAAGTACAGTCACATCAGATGTACATAGAATGGTAAGTTTAGATGGACAGTGATCTCAGACTGAGTTTGGATGGTCAGTGAGCTCTGACTGAGTTTGGATCGACAGTGCTCTCAGATGGAATTTGGATGGACAGTGATCTTAGATGGAGTTTGGATGTACAGTGATCTCAGAAGGACTTTGGATGGTCAGTGATCTCTGACTGAGTTTGGATCGACAGTGATCTTAGACTTAGTTTGTATGGAAAGTAATATCAGACTGAGTTTGGATGGTCAGTGGTCTCAGATGGTCTTTGGATGGTCAGTAATCTCAGACTGAGTTTGGATGGTCAGTGATCTCAGACAGAGTTTGGATGGTCAGTGATCTCATACGGAGTTTGGATGGTCAGTGATATAAGAATGAGTCTTAATGGACAGTAATATCAGATGCACATTGAATGTTCCGTTTAGATGGACAGTGATCTCTGAATGAGTTTGGATCGACAGTTTTCATGGACTGAGTTTGGATGAACAGTGATCTCAGATGGACTTTGGATGGTCTGTACTCTCAGAACTAGTTTGTATGCACAGTGATTTTAGAGTGAGTTTATATGGTCTGCAATCTCAGACTGAGTTTGGAGGTTGAGTAATCTCAGACTGAGTTTGGATGGTCAGTGATCTCAGCCTGAGTTTTGATGTACAGTGACATCAGATGTACATAGAATGGTAAGTTTAGATGGACAGTGATCACAGACTGAGTTTGGATGGTCAGTGATCTCTGACTGAGTTTGGATCGACAGTGCTCTCAGATGGAATTTGGATGGACAGTGATCTTAGATTGAGTTTGGATGTACAGTGATCTCAGAAGGACTTGGGATGGTCAGTAATCTCAGAATGAGTTTGGATGGACAGTGATTTTAGACTGAGTTTGGATGGTCTGCAATCTCAGACTGAGTTTGGATGTTGAGTAATCTCAGACTGAGTTTGGATGGTCAGTGAACTCATCCTGAGTTTGGATGTACAGTCACATCAGATGTACATAGAATGGTAAGTTTAGATGGACAGTGATCCTAGACTGAGTTTGGATGGTCTGTAATCTCAGACTGAGTTTGCATGGTCAGTGATGTCAGAATGAGTTCAGAAGGACAGTGACATCAGATGCACATTGAATTGTCAGTTTAGATGCACAGTGATCTCAAACTGAGTTTGGATTGTCATTGATCTCAGACTGAGTTTGGATGGACAGTGACATGAGATGGACTTTGTTTGATCATTATCCTATGCTGAGTTTGGATCACCAATAATCTCATACAGAGTTTGGATGGTGAGTAATCTCAGACTGAGTTTGGTTGTGCAGTAATCTCAGACTGAGTTTGGATGGTCAGTGATCTCAGACTGAGTTTGGAAGGACAGTGACATCAGATGTACATTGAATGGTAGGATTAGATGGACAGTGATTTCTGACTGAGTTTGGATCGACAGTGATCTTAGACTGAGTTTGTATGGACAGTAATACCAGACAGAGTTTGGATGGTCAGTGATCTCAGATGGACTTTGGATGGTCAGTAATCCCAGACTGAGTTTGGATGGACAGCAATCTCAGACTGAGTTTGAATTTTCAGTGATGTCAGACTGAGTTTGGAAGGACAGTGACATCAGATGCACATTGAATTGTCATTTTAGATGTACAGTGATCTCAGACTGAGTTTGGATGATCATTGATCTCTGATTGGGTTTGGATCGACAGTGCTCTCAGATGGACTTTGGATGGAAAATGATCGTAGACTGAGTTTGTATGGACAGTAATATCAGACTGAGTTTGGATGGTCAGTGATCTCAGATGGACTTTGGATGGTCAGTAATCTCAGAATGAGTTTGGATGGACAGTGATTTTAGACTGCGTTTGGATGGTCAGTAAACTCAGACAGAGTTTGGATGGTCAGTGATCTCAGACAGAGTTTGGATGGTCAGTGATCTCATACAGAGGTTGGATGGTCAGTGATATAGGAATGAGACTTAATGGACAGTAATATCAGACGCACATTGAATGGTCCATTTAGATGGACAGTGATCTCTGAATGAGTTTGGATCGACAGTGATCATGGACTGAGTTTGGATGGTCAGTGATCTCTCACTGAGTTTGGATGTTCAGTAATCTCAGACTGAGTTTGGATGGTCAGTGATCTCAGCCTGAGTTTGGATGTTCAGTAATCTCAGACTGAGTTTGGATGGTCAGTGATCTCAGCCTGAGTTTGGATGTACAGTGACATCAGATGTACATAGAATGGTAAGTTTAGATGGACAGTGATCTCAGACTGAGTTTGGATGGTCAGTGATCTCTGACTGAGTTTTGATCGACAGTGCTCTCAGATGGAATTTGGATGGACAGTGATCTGAGATTGAATTTGGATGTACAGTGATCTCAGAAGGACTTTGGATGGTCAGTAATCTCAGAATGAGTTTGGAAAGACAGTGACTTTACACTGAGATTGGATGGTCAGTAATCTCAGACTGAGATTGGATGGTCAGTAATCTCAGACTGAGTTTGGATGGTCAGTGATCTCAGACTGACTTTGGATGGTCAGTGATCTCAGACTGAGTTTGGATTGACAGTGACATCAGATGCACATCGAATGGTTAGTTTAGATGGACAGTGATCTCTGAATGAGTTTGGATTGACACTGATCTTATACAGCGTATGGATGGACAGTAATCTCAGACTGAGTTTGGATGGACAGTGATCTTAGAATGAGTTCGGATGAACAGTGATCTCAGATGGACTTTGGATGGTCTGTAATCTCAGAACGAGTTTGGATGGACAGTGATTTTAGCCTGAGTTTGGATGGTCTGCAATCTCAGACTGAGTTTGGATGTTGAGTAATTTCAGACTGAGTTTGGATGGTCAGTGAACTCAGCCTGAGTTTGGATGTACAGTCACATCAGATGTACATAGAATGGTAAGTTTAGATGGACAGTGATCCTAGACTGAGTTTGGATGGTCTGTAATCTCAGACTGAGTTTGCATGGTCAGTGATGTCAGAATGAGTTCAGAAGGACAGTGACATCAGATGCACATTGAATTGTCAGTTTAGATGCACAGTGATCTCAAACTGAGTTTGGATTGTCATTGATCTCAGACTGAGTTTGGATGGACAGTGACATGAGATGGACTTTGTTTGATCATTATCCTATGCTGAGTTTGGATCACCAATAATCTCATACAGAGTTTGGATGGTGAGTAATCTCAGACTGAGTTTGGTTGTGCAGTAATCTCAGACTGAGTTTGGATGGTCAGTGATCTCAGACTGAGTTTGGAAGGACAGTGACATCAGATGTACATTGAATGGTAGGATTAGATGGACAGTGTATTCTGACTGAGTTTGGATCGACAGTGATCTTAGACTGAGTTTGTATGGACAGTAATACCAGACAGAGTTTGGATGGTCAGTGATCTCAGATGGACTTTGGATGGTCAGTAATCCCAGACTGAGTTTGGATGGACAGCAATCTCAGACTGAGTTTGGATTTTCAGTGATGTCAGACTGAGTTTGGAAGGACAGTGACATCAGATGCACATTGAATTGTCATTTTAGATGTACAGTGATCTCAGACTGAGTTTGGATGATCATTGATCTCTGATTGGGTTTGAATCGACAGTGCTCTCAGATGGACTTTGGATGGAAAATGATCGTAGACTGAGTTTGTATGGACAGTAATATCAGACTGAGTTTGGATGGTCAGTGATCTCAGATGGACTTTGGATGGTCAGTAATCTCAGAATGAGTTTGGATGGACAGTGATTTTAGACTGCGTTTGGATGGTCAGTAAACTCAGACAGAGTTTGGATGGTCAGTGATCTCAGACAGAGTTTGGATGGTCAGTGATCTCATACAGAGGTTGGATGGTCAGTGATATAGGAATGAGACTTAATGGACAGTAATATCAGACGCACATTGAATGGTCCATTTAGATGGACAGTGATCTCTGAATGAGTTTGGATCGACAGTGATCATGGACTGAGTTTGGATGGTCAGTGATCTCTCACTGAGTTTGGATGTTCAGTAATCTCAGACTGAGTTTGGATGGTCAGTGATCTCAGCCTGAGTTTGGATGTTCAGTAATCTCAGACTGAGTTTGGATGGTCAGTGATCTCAGCCTGAGTTTGGATGTACAGTGACATCAGATGTACATAGAATGGTAAGTTTAGATGGACAGTGATCTCAGACTGAGTTTGGATGGTCAGTGATCTCTGACTGAGTTTTGATCGACAGTGCTCTCAGATGGAATTTGGATGGACAGTGATCTGAGATTGAGTTTGGATGTACAGTGATCTCAGAAGGACTTTGGATGGTCAGTAATCTCAGAATGAGTTTGGATGGACAGTGACTTTACACTGAGATTGGATGGTCAGTAATCTCAGACTGAGATTGGATGGTCAGTAATCTCAGACTGAGTTTGGATGGTCAGTGATCTCAGACTGACTTTGGATGGTCAGTGATCTCAGACTGAGTTTGGATTGACAGTGACATCAGATGCACATCGAATGGTTAGTTTAGATGGACAGTGATCTCTGAATGAGTTTGGATTGACACTGATCTTATACAGCGTATGGATGGACAGTAATCTCAGACTGAGTTTGGATGGACAGTGATCTTAGAATGAGTTCGGATGAACAGTGATCTCAGATGGACTTTGGATGGTCTGTAATCTCAGAACGAGTTTGGATGGACAGTGATTTTAGCCTGAGTTTGGATGGTCTGCAATCTCAGACTGAGTTTGGATGTTGAGTAATTTCAGACTGAGTTTGGATGGTCAGTGAACTCAGCCTGAGTTTGGATGTACAGTCACATCAGATGAACATAGAATGGTAAGTTTAGATGGACAGTGATCTCAGACTGAGTTTGGATGGTCAGTGATCTCTGACTGAGTTTGGATCGAAAGTGCTTCACACGGAATTTGGATGGACAGTGATATTAAATTGAGTTTGGATGTACAGTGATCTCAGAAGGACTTTGGATGGTCAGTGATCTCTGACTGAGTTTGGATCGACAGTGATCTTAGACTGAGTTTGTATGGACAGTAATCTCAGACAGAGTTTGGATGGTCAGTGATCTCAGATGGACTTTGGATGGTCAGTAATCTCAGACTGAGTTTGAATGGACAGTAATCTCAGACTGAGTTTGGATGGTCAATGATGTCAGACTGAGTTTGGATGGTCAGTGATCTCAGATGGGCTTTGGATGGTCAGTAATCTCAGAATGAGTTTGGATGGACAGTGAGTTTAGACTGAGTTTGGATGGTCAGTAAACTCAGACTGATTTTGGATGGTCAGTGATCTCAGACAGAGTTTGGATGGTCAGTGATCTCATATGGAGTTTGGATGGTCAGTGATATAAGAATGAGTCTTAATGGACAGTAATATCAGATGCACATTGAATGGTCCATTTAGATGGACAGTGATCTCTGAATGAGTTTGGATCGACAGTGATCATGGACTGAGTTTGGATGAACAGTGATCTCAGATGGACTTTGGATGGTCTGTACTCTCAGAACGAGTTTGTATGCACAGTGATTTTAGAGTGAGTTTATATGGTCTGCAATCTCAGACTGAGTTTGGATGTTGAGTAATCTCAGACTGAGCTATGGATGGTCAGTGATCTCAGCCTGAGTTTTGATGTACAGTGACATCAGATGTACATAGAATGGTAAGTTTAGATGGACAGTGATCACAGACTGAGCTTGGATGGTCAGTGATCTCTGACTGAGTTTGGATCGACAGTGCTCTCAGATGGAATTTGGATGAACAGTGATCTTAGATTGAGTTTGGACGTACAGTGATCTCAGAAGGCCTTTGGATGGTCAGTAATCTCAGAATGAGTTTGGATGGAAAGTGATTTTACACTGAGATTGGATGGACAGTAATCTCAGACTGAGATTGGATGGTCAGTAATCTCAGACTGAGTTTGGATGGTCAGTGATCTCAGACTGACTTTGGATGGTCAGTGATCTCAGACTGAGTTTGGATTGACAGTGACATCAGATGCACATCGAATGGTTAGTTTAGATGGACAGTGATCTCTGAATGAGTTTGGATTGACACTGATCTTATACAGCGTATGGATGGACAGTAATCTCAGACTGAGTTTGGATGGACAGTGATCTTAGAATGAGTTCGGATGAACAGTCATCTCAGATGGACTTTGGATGGTCTGTAATCTCAGAACGAGTTTGGATGGACAGTGATTTTAGCCTGAGTTTGGATGGTCTGCAATCTCAGACTGAGTTTGGATGTTGAGTAATTTCAGACTGAGTTTGGATGGTCAGTGAACTCAGCCTGAGTTTGGATGTACAGTCACATCAGATGTACATAGAATGGTAAGTTTAGATGGAGTGTGAGCTCAGACTGAGTTTGGATGGTCAGTGATCTATGACTGAGTTTGGATCGAAAGTGCTTCACATGGAATTTGGATGGACAGTGATATTAAATTGAGTTTGGATGTACAGTGATCTCAGAAGGACTTTGGATGGTCAGTGATCTCTGACTGAGTTTGGATCGACAGTGCTCTCAGATGGAATTTGGATGGACAGTGATCTTAGATTGAGTTTGGATGTACAGTGATCTCAGAAGGACTTTGGATGTTGAGTAATAGAATGGTAAGTTTAGATGTACAGTGATCTCAGACTGAGTTTGGATGTTGAGTAATCTCAGACTGAGCTATGGATGGTCAGTGATCTCAGCCTGAGTTTTGATGTACAGTGACATCAGATGTACATAGAATGGTAAGTTTAGATGTACAGTGATCTCAGACTGAGTTTGGATGGTCAGTGATCTCAGAATGAGTTTGGATGGAAAGTGATTTTACACTGAGATTGGATGGACAGCAATCTCAGACTGAGATTGGATGGTCAGTAATCTCAGACTGAGTTTGGATGGTCAGTGATCTCTGACTGATTTTGGATGGTCAGTGATCTCAGACTGAGTTTGGATTGACAGTGATCTTAGACTGAGTTTGTATGGACAGTAATATCAGACTGAGTTTGGATGGTCAGTGATCTCAGATGGACTTTGGATGGTCAGTAATCTCAGACTGAGTTTGAATGGACAGTAATCTCAGACTGAGTTTGGATGGTCAATGATGTCAGACTGAGTTTGGATGGTCAGTGATCTCAGATGGACTTTGGATGGTCAGTAATCTCAGAATGAGTTTGGATGGACAGTGAGTTTAGACTGAGTTTGGATGGTCAGTAAACTCAGACTGAGTTTGGATGGTCAGTGATCTCAGACAGAGTTTGGATGGTCAGTGATCTCATACGGAGTTTGGATGGTCAGTGATATAAGAATGAGTCTTAATGGACAGTAATATCAGATGCACATTGAATGGTCTGTTTAGATGGACAGTGATCTCTGAATGAGTTTGGATCGACAGTGATCATGGACTGAGTTTGGATGAACAGTGATCTCAGATGGACTTTGGATGGTCTGTACTCTCAGAGCGAGTTTGGATGCACAGTGATTTTAGAGTGAGTTTATATGGTCTGCAATCTCAGACTGAGTTTGGATGTTGAGTAATCTCAGACTGAGCTATGGATGGTCAGTGATCTCAGCCTGAGTTTTGATGTACAGTGACATCAGATGTACATAGAATGGTAAATTTAGATGGACAGTGATCACAGACTGAGTTTGGATGGTCAGTGATCTCTGACTGAGTTTGGATCGACAGTGCTCTCAGATGGAATTTGGATGGACAGTGATCTTAGATTGAGTTTGGATGTACAGTGATCTCAGAAGGACTTTGGATGGCCAGTAATCTCAGAATGAGTTTGGATGGACAGTGATTTTACACTGAGATTGGATGGTCAGTAATCTCAGACTGAGATTGGATGGTCAGTAATCTCAGACTGAGTTTTGATGGTCAGTGATCTCTGACTGAGTTTGGATGGTCAGTGATCTCAGACTGAGTTTGGATTGACAGTGACATCAGATGCACATCGAATGGTTAGTTTAGATGGACAGTGATGTCTGAATGCGTTTGGATTGACAGTGATCTTATACAGCATATGGATGGACAGTAATCTCAGACTGAGTTTGGATGGACAGTGATCTTAGAATGAGTTCGGATGAACAGTGATCTCAGATGGACTTTGGATGGTCTGTAATCTCAGAACGAGTTTGGATGGACAGTGATTTTAGACTGAGTTTGGATGGTCTGCAATCTCAGACTGAGTGTGGATGTTGAGTAATCTCAGACTGAGTTTGGATGGTCAGTGAACTCAGCCTGAGTTTGGATGTACAGTCACATCAGATGTACATAGAATGGTAAGTTTAGATGTACAGTGATCTCAGACTGAGTTTGGATGGTCAGTGATCTCTGACTGAGTTTGGATCGACAGTGCTCTCAGATGGAATTTGGATGGACAGTGATCTTAGATTGAGTTTGGATGTACAGTGATCTCAGAAGGACTTTGGATGGTCAGTAATCTCAGAATGAGTTTGGATGGGCAGTGATTTTACAGTGAGATTTGATGGTCATTAATCTCAGACTGAGATTGGATGGTCAGTAATCTTTGACTGAGTTTTTGTCATTGATCTCTGACTGAGTTTGGATGGTCAGTGATCTCAAACTGAGTTTGGATCGACAGTGCTCTCAGATGGAATTTGGATGGACAGTGATCTTAGATTGAGTTTGGATGGTCAGTAATCTCAGAATGAGTTTGGATGGACAGTGATTTTACACTGAGATTGGATGGTCAGTAATCTCAGACTGAGATTGGAAGGTCAGTAATCTCAGACTGAGTTTGGATGGTCAGTGATCTCTGACTGATTTTGGATGTTCAGTGATCTCAGACTGAGTTTGGATTGACAGTGACATCAGATGCACATCGAATGGGTAGTTTAGATGGACAGTGATGTCTGAATGCGTTTGGATTGACAGTGATCTTATACAGCGTATGGATGGACAGTAATGTCAGACTGAGTTTGGATGGACAGTGATCTTAGAATGAGTTCGGATGAACAGTGATCTCAGATGGACTTTGGATGGTCAGTAATCTCAGAATGAGTTTGGATGGACAGTGAGTTTAGACTGAGTTTGGATGGTCAGTAAACTCAGACTGAGTTTGGATGTTCAGTGATCTCAGACAGAGTTTGGATGGTCAGTGATCTCATACGGAGTTTGGATGGTCAGTGATATAAGAATGAGTCTTAATGGACAGTAATATCAGATGCACATTGAATGGTCCATTTAGATGGACAGTGATCTCTGAATGAGTTTGGATCGACAGTGATCATGGACTGAGTTTGGATGAACAGTGATCTCAGATGGACTTTGGATGGTCTGTACTCTCAGAACGAGTTTGTATGCACAGTGATTTTAGAGTGAGTTTATATGGTCTGCAATCTCAGACTGAGTTTGGATGTTGAGTAATCTCAGACTGAGCTATGGATGGTCAGTGATCTCAGCCTGAGCTTTGATGTACAGTGACATCAGATGTACATAGAATGGTAAGTTTAGATGGACAGTGATCACAGACTGAGCTTGGATGGTCAGTGATCTCTGACTGAGTTTGGATCGACAGTGCTCTCAGATGGAATTTGGATGGACAGTGATTTTAGATTGAGTTTGGATGTACAGTGATCTCAGAAGGCCTTTGGATGGTCAGTAATCTCAGAATGAGTTTGGATGGAAAGTGATTTTACACTGAGATTGGATGGACAGCAATCTCAGACTGAGATTGGATGGTCAGTAATCTCAGACTGAGTTTGGATGGTCAGTGATCTCTGACTGATTTTGGATGGTCAGTGATCTCAGACTGAGTTTGGATTGACAGTGATCATGGACTGAGTTTGGATGAACAGTGATCTCAGATGGACTTTGGATGGTCTGTACTCTCAGAACGAGTTTGTATGCACAGTGATTTTAGAGTGAGTTTATATGGTCTGCAATCTCAGACTGAGTTTGGATGTTGAGTAATCTCAGACTGAGCTATGGATGGTCAGTGATCTCAGCCTGAGTTTTGATGTACAGTGACATCAGATGCACATCGAATGGTTAGTTTAGATGGACAGTGATGTCTGAATGCGTTTGGATTGACAGTGATCTTATACAGCGTATGGATGGACAGTAATGTCAGACTGAGTTTGGATGGACAGTGATCTTAGAATGAGTTCGGATGAACAGTGATCTCAGATGGACTTTGGATGGTCAGTAATCTCAGAATGAGTTTGGATGGTCAGTGAGTTTAGACTGAGTTTGGATGGTCAGTAAACTCAGACTGATTTTGGATGGTCAGTGATCTCAGACAGAGTTTGGATGGTCAGTGATCTCATACGGAGTTTGGATGGTCAGTGATATAAGAATGAGTCTTAATGGACAGTAATATCAGATGCACATTGAATGGTCCATTTAGATGGACAGTGATCTCTGAATGAGTTTGGATCGACAGTGATCATGGACTGAGTTTGGATGAACAGTGATCTCAGATGGACTTTGGATGGTCTGTACTCTCAGAACGAGTTTGTATGCACAGTGATTTTAGAGTGAGTTTATATGGTCTGCAATCTCAGACTGAGTTTGGATGTTGAGTAATCTCAGACTGAGCTATGGATGGTCAGTGATCTCAGCCTGAGTTTTGATGTACAGTGACATCAGATGTACATAGAATGGTAAGTTTAGATGGACAGTGATCACAGACTGAGCTTGGATGGTCAGTGATCTCTGACTGAGTTTGGATCGACAGTGCTCTCAGATGGAATTTGGATGGACAGTGATCTTAGATTGAGTTTGGATGTACAGTGATCTCAGAAGGCCTTTGGATGGTCAGTAATCTCAGAATGAGTTTGGATGGAAAGTGATTTTACACTGAGATTGGATGGACAGCAATCTCAGACTGAGATTGGATGGTCAGTAATCTCAGACTGAGTTTGGATGGTCAGTGATCTCTGACTGATTTTGGATGGTCAGTGATCTCAGACTGAGTTTGGATTGACAGTGATCATGGACTGAGTTTGGATGAACAGTGATCTCAGATGGACTTTGGATGGTCTGTACTCTCAGAACGAGTTTGTATGCACAGTGATTTTAGAGTGAGTTTATATGGTCTGCAATCTCAGACTGAGTTTGGATGTTGAGTAATCTCAGACTGAGCTATGGATGGTCAGTGATCTCAGCCTGAGTTTTGATGTACAGTGACATCAGATGCACATCGAATGGTTAGTTTAGATGGACAGTGATGTCTGAATGCGTTTGGATTGACAGTGATCTTATACAGCGTATGGATGGACAGTAATGTCAGACTGAGTTTGGATGGACAGTGATCTTAGAATGAGTTCGGATGAACAGTGATCTCAGATGGACTTTGGATGGTCTGTAATCTCAGAACGAGTTTGGATGGACATTGATTTTAGACTGAGTTTGGATGGTCTGCAATCTCAGACTGAGTTTGGATGTTGAGTAATCTCAGACTGAGTTTGGATGGTCAGTGAACTCAGCCTGAGTTTGGATGTACAGTCACATCAGATGTACATAGAATGGTAAGTTTAGATGGAGTGTGAGCTCAGACTGAGTTTGGATGGTCAGTGATCTCTGACTGAGTTTGGATCGAAAGTGCTCTCAGATGGAATTTGGATGGACAGTGATCTTAGATTGAGTTTGGATGTACAGTGATCTCAGAAGGACTTTGGTTGGTCAGTGATCTCTGACTGAGTTTGGATCGACAGTTATCATAGACTGAGTTTGTATGGACAGTAATATCAGACTGAATTTCGATGGTCTGTGATCTCAGATCGACTTTGGATGGTCAGTAATCTCAGAATGAGTTTGGATGGACAGTAATCTCAGACTGAGTTTGGATGGTCAGTGATGTCAGACTGAGTTTGGATGGTCAGTGAACTCATACGGAGTTTGGATGGTCAGTGATATAAGAATGAGTCTTAATGGACAGTAATATCAGATGCACATTGAATGGTCCGTTTAGATGGACATTGATCTCTGATTGAGCTTGGATCGACAGTGATCTTAGAATGAGTTTGGATGAACAGTGATCTCAGATGGACTTTGGTTGTTCTGTAATCTCAGAATTAGTTTGGATGGACAGTGATTTTAGAATGAGTTTGGATGGTCACTAATCTCAGACTGAGTTTGGATGTTCAGTAATCTCAGACTGAGTTTGGATGCTCAGTGATCTCTGACTGAGTTTTGATCGACAGTGCTCTCAGAAGGAATTTCGATGGACTGTGATCTTAGATTGAGTTTGGATGTACAGTGATCTCAGAAGGACTTTGGATGGTCAGTAATCTCAGAATGAGTTTGGATCGGCAGTGATTTTACAATGAGATTGGATGGTCAGTAATCTCAAACTGAGATTGGATGGTCAGTAATCTCAGACTGAGTTTGGATGGTCTGTGATCTCTGACTGAGTTTGGATCGTCAGTGATCTCAGACTGAGTTTGGATGACAGTGACATCAGATGCACATCGAATGGTTAGTTTAGATGGTCAGTGATCTCTGACTGAGTTTGGATCGACAGTGATCTTAGACTGAGTTTGTATGGACAGTAATATCAGACTGAGTTTGGATGGTCAGTGATCTCAGGTGGACTTTGGATGGTCAGTAATCTCAGACTGAGTTTGGATGGACAGTAATCTCAGACTGAGTTTGGATGGTCAATGATGTCAGACTGTGTTTGGATGGTCAGTGATCTCAGATGGACTTTGGATGGTCAGTAATCTCAGAATGAATTTGGATGGACAGTGAGTTTAGACTGAGTTTGGATGGTCAGTAAACTCAGACTGAGTTTGGATGGTCAGTGATCTCAGACAGAGTTTGGATGGTCAGTGATCTCATACGGAGTTTGGATGGTCAGTGATATAAGAATGAGTCTTAATGGATAGTAATATCAGATGCGCATTGAATGGTCTGTTTAGATGGACAGTGATCTCTGAATGAGTTTGGATCGACAGTGATCATGGACTGAGTTTGGATGAACAGTGATCTCAGATGGACTTTGGATGGTCTGTAATCTCAGAGCGAGTTTGGATGCACAGTGATTTTAGAGTGAGTTTATATGGTCTGCAATCTCAGACTGAGTTTGGATGTTGAGTAATCTCAGACTGAGCTATGGATGGTCAGTGATCTCAGCCTGAGTTTTGATGTACAGTGACATCAGATGTACATAGAATGGTAAATTTAGATGGACAGTGATCACAGACTGAGTTTGGATGGTCAGTGATCTCTGACTGAGTTTGGATCGACAGTGCTCTCAGATGGAATTTGGATGGACAGTGATCTTAGATTGAGTTTGGATGTACAGTGATCTCAGAAGGACTTTGGATGGTCAGTAATCTCAGAATGAGTTTGGATGGACAGTGATTTTAAACTGAGATTGGATGGTCAGTAATCTCAGACTGAGATTGCATGGTCAGTAATCTCAGACTGAGTTTTGATGGTCAGTGATCTCTGACTGAGTTTGGATGGTCAGTGATCTCAGACTGAGTTTGGATTGACAGTGACATCAGATGCACATCGAATGGTTAGTTTAGATGGACAGTGATGTCTGAATGCGTTTGGATTGACAGTGATCTTATACAGCGTATGGATGGACAGTAATCTCAGACTGAGTTTGGATGGACAGTGATCTTAGAATGAGTTCGGATGAACAGTGATCTCAGATGGACTTTGGTTGGTCTGTAATCTCAGAACGAGTTTGGATGGACAGTGATTTTAGACTGAGTTTGGATGGTCTGCAATCTCAGACTGAGTTTGGATGTTGAGTAATCTCAGACTGAGTTTGGATGGTCAGTGAACTCAGCCTGAGTTTGGATGTACAGTCACATCAGATGTACATAGAATGGTAAGTTTAGATGTACAGTGATCTCAGACTGAGTTTGGATGGTCAGTGATCTCTGACTGAGTTTGGATCGACAGTGCTCTCAGATGGAATTTGGATGGACAGTGATCTTAGATTGAGTTTGGATGTACAGTGATCTCAGAAGGACTTTGGATGGTCAGTAATCTCAGAATGAGTTTGGATGGGCAGTGATTTTACAGTGAGATTTGATGGTCAGTAATCTCAGACTGAGATTGGATGGTCAGTAATCTTTGACTGAGTTTTTGTCATTGATCTCTGACTGAGTTTGGATGGTCAGTGATCTCAAACTGAGTTTGGATCGACAGTGCTCTCAGATGGAATTTGGATGGACAGTGATCTTAGATTGAGTTTGGATGTACAGTGATCTCAGAAGGCCTTTGGATGGTCAGTAATCTCAGAATGAGTTTGGATGGAAAGTGATTTTACACTGAGATTGGATGGACAGCAATCTCAGACTGAGATTGGATGGTCAGTAATCTCAGACTGAGTTTGGATGGTCAGTGATCTCTGACTGATTTTGGATGGTCAGTGATCTCAGGCTGAGTTTGGATTGACATTGATCATGGACTGAGTTTGGATGAACAGTGATCTCAGATGGACTTTGGATGGTCTGTACTCTCAGAACAAGTTTGTATGCACAGTGATTTTAGAGTGAGTTTATATGGTCTGCAATCTCAGACTGAGTTTGGATGTTGAGTAATCTCAGACTGAGCTATGGATGGTCAGTGATCTCAGCCTGAGTTTCGATGTACAGTGACATCAGATGCACATCGAATGGTTAGTTTAGATGGACAGTGATGTCTGAATGCGTTTGGATTGACAGTGATCTTATACAGCGTATGGATGGACAGTAATGTCAGACTGAGTTTGGATGGACAGTGATCTTAGAATGAGTTCGGATGAACAGTGATCTCAGATGGACTTTGGATGGTCAGTAATCTCAGAATGAGTTTGGATGGACAGTGAGTTTAGACTGAGTTTGGATGGTCAGTAAACTCAGACTGAGTTTGGATGGTCAGTGATCTCAGACAGAGTTTGGATGGTCAGTGATCTCATACGGAGTTTGGATGGTCAGTGATATAAGAATGAGTCTTAATGGACAGTAATATCAGATGCACATTGAATGGTCCATTTAGATGGACAGTGATCTCTGAATGAGTTTGGATCGACAGTGATCATGGACTGAGTTTGGATGAACAGTGATCTCAGATGGACTTTGGATGGTCTGTACTCTCAGAACGAGTTTGTATGCACAGTGATTTTAGAGTGAGTTTATATGGTCTGCAATCTCAGACTGAGTTTGGATGTTGAGTAATCTCAGACTGAGCTATGGATGGTCAGTGATCTCAGCCTGAGTTTTGATGTACAGTGACATCAGATGTACATAGAATGGTAAGTTTAGATGGACAGTGATCACAGACTGAGCTTGGATGGTCAGTGATCTCTGACTGAGTTTGGATCGACAGTGCTCTCAGATGGAATTTGGATGGACAGTGATCTTAGATTGAGTTTGGATGTACAGTGATCTCAGAAGGCCTTTGGATGGTCAGTAATCTCAGAATGAGTTTGGATGGAAAGTGATTTTACACTGAGATTGGATGGACAGCAATCTCAGACTGAGATTGGATGGTCAGTAATCTCAGACTGAGTTTGGATGGTCAGTGATCTCTGACTGATTTTGGATGGTCAGTGATCTCAGACTGAGTTTGGATTGACAGTGATCATGGACTGAGTTTGGATGAACAGTGATCTCAGATGGACTTTGGATGGTCTGTACTCTCAGAACGAGTTTGTATGCACAGTGATTTTAGAGTGAGTTTATATGGTCTGCAATCTCAGACTGAGTTTGGATGTTGAGTAATCTCAGACTGAGCTATGGATGGTCAGTGATCTCAGCCTGAGTTTTGATGTACAGTGACATCAGATGCACATCGAATGGTTAGTTTAGATGGACAGTGATGTCTGAATGCGTTTGGATTGACAGTGATCTTATACAGCGTATGGATGGACAGTAATGTCAGACTGAGTTTGGATGGACAGTGATCTTAGAATGAGTTCGGATGAACAGTGATCTCAGATGGACTTTGGATGGTCTGTAATCTCAGAACGAGTTTGGATGGACATTGATTTTAGACTGAGTTTGGATGGTCTGCAATCTCAGACTGAGTTTGGATGTTGAGTAATCTCAGACTGAGTTTGGATGGTCAGTGAACTCAGCCTGAGTTTGGATGTACAGTCACATCAGATGTACATAGAATGGTAAGTTTAGATGGAGTGTGAGCTCAGACTGAGTTTGGATGGTCAGTGATCTCTGACTGAGTTTGGATCGAAAGTGCTCTCAGATGGAATTTGGATGGACAGTGATCTTAGATTGAGTTTGGATGTACAGTGATCTCAGAAGGACTTTGGTTGGTCAGTGATCTCTGACTGAGTTTGGATCGACAGTTATCATAGACTGAGTTTGTATGGACAGTAATATCAGACTGAATTTCGATGGTCTGTGATCTCAGATCGACTTTGGATGGTCAGTAATCTCAGAATGAGTTTGGATGGACAGTAATCTCAGACTGAGTTTGGATGGTCAGTGATGTCAGACTGAGTTTGGATGGTCAGTGAACTCATACGGAGTTTGGATGGTCAGTGATATAAGAATGAGTCTTAATGGACAGTAATATCAGATGCACATTGAATGGTCCGTTTAGATGGACATTGATCTCTGATTGAGCTTGGATCGACAGTGATCTTAGAATGAGTTTGGATGAACAGTGATCTCAGATGGACTTTGGTTGTTCTGTAATCTCAGAATTAGTTTGGATGGACAGTGATTTTAGAATGAGTTTGGATGGTCACTAATCTCAGACTGAGTTTGGATGTTCAGTAATCTCAGACTGAGTTTGGATGCTCAGTGATCTCTGACTGAGTTTTGATCGACAGTGCTCTCAGAAGGAATTTCGATGGACTGTGATCTTAGATTGAGTTTGGATGTACAGTGATCTCAGAAGGACTTTGGATGGTCAGTAATCTCAGAATGAGTTTGGATCGGCAGTGATTTTACACTGAGATTGGATGGTCAGTAATCTCAAACTGAGATTGGATGGTCAGTAATCTCAGACTGAGTTTGGATGGTCTGTGATCTCTGACTGAGTTTGGATCGTCAGTGATCTCAGACTGAGTTTGGATGACAGTGACATCAGATGCACATCGAATGGTTAGTTTAGATGGTCAGTGATCTCTGACTGAGTTTGGATCGACAGTGATCTTAGACTGAGTTTGTATGGACAGTAATATCAGACTGAGTTTGGATGGTCAGTGATCTCAGATGGACTTTGGATGGTCAGTAATCTCAGAATGAGTTTGGATGGACAGTGAGTTTAGACTGAGTTTGGATGGTCAGTAAACTCAGACTGAGTTTGGATGGTCAGTGATCTCAGACAGAGTTTGGATGGTCAGTGATCTCAGCCTGAGTTTGGATGTACAGTGACATCAGATGTACATAGAATGGTAAGTTTAGATGGACAGTGATCTCCGACTGAGTTTGGATGGTCAGTGATCTCTGACTGAGTTTGGATCGACAGTGCTTTCAGATGGAATTTGGATGGACAGTGATCTTAGATTGAGTTTGGATGTACAGTGATCTCAGAAGGACTTTGGATGGTCAGTAATCTCAGAATGAGTTTGGATGGGCAGTGATTTTACACTGAGATTGGATGGTCAGTAATCTCAAACTGAGATTGGATGGTCAGTAATCTCAGACTGAGTTTGGATGGTCAGTGATCTCTGACTGAGTTTGGATCGTCAGTGATCTCAGACTGAGTTTGGATGACAGTGACATCAGATGCACATCGAATGGTTAGTTTAGATGGTCAGTGATCTCTGACTGAGTTTGGATCGACAGTGATCTTAGACTGAGTTTGTATGGACAGTAATATCAGACTGAGTTTGGATGGTCAGTGATCTCAGGTGGACTTTGGATGGTCAGTAATCTCAGACTGAGTTTGGATGGACAGTAATCTCAGACTGAGTTTGGATGGTCAATGATGTCAGACTGAGTTTGGATGGTCAGTGATCTCAGATGGACTTTGGATGGTCAGTAATCTCAGAATGAATTTGGATGGACAGTGAGCTTAGACTGAGTTTGGATGGTCAGTAAACTCAGACTGAGTTTGGATGGTCAGTGATCTCAGACAGAGTTTGGATGGTCAGTGATCTCATACGGAGTTTGGATGGTCAGTGATATAAGAATGAGTCTTAATGGACAGTAATATCAGATGCGCATTGAATGGTCTGTTTAGATGGACAGAGATCTCTGAATGAGTTTGGATCGACAGTGATCATGGACTGAGTTTGGATGAACAGTGATCTCAGATGGACTTTGGATGGTCTGTAATCTCAGAGCGAGTTTGGATGCACAGTGATTTTAGAGTGAGTTTATATGGTCTGCAATCTCAGACTGAGTTTGGATGTTGAGTAATCTCAGACTGAGCTATGGATGGTCAGTGATCTCAGCCTAAGTTTTGATGTTCAGTGACATCAGATGTACATAGAATGGTAAATTTAGATGGACAGTGATCACAGACTGAGTTTGGATGGTCAGTGATCTCTGACTGAGTTTGGATCGACAGTGCTCTCAGATGGAATTTGGATGGACAGTGATCTTAGATTGAGTTTTGATGTACAGTGATCTCAGAAGGACTTTGGATGGTCAGTAATCTCAGAATGAGTTTGGATGGACAGTGATTTTACACTGAGATTGGATGGTCAGTAATCTCAGACTGAGATTGGATGGTCAGTAATCTCAGACTGAGTTTTGATGGTCAGTGATCTCTGACTGAGTTTGGATGGTCAGTGATCTCAGACTGAGTTTGGATTGACAGTGACATCAGATGCACATCGAATGGTTAGTTTAGATGGACAGTGATGTCTGAATGCGTTTGGATTGACAGTGATCTTATACAGCGTATGGATGGACAGTAATCTCAGACTGAGTTTGGATGGACAGTGATCTTAGAATGAGTTCGGATGAACAGTGATCTCAGATGGACTTTGGTTGGTCTGTAATCTCAGAACGAGTTTGGATGGACAGTGATTTTAGACTGAGTTTGGATGGTCTGCAATCTCAGACTGAGTTTGGATGTTGAGTAATCTCAGACTGAGTTTGGATGGTCAGTGAACTCAGCCTGAGTTTGGATGTACAGTCACATCAGATGTACATAGAATGGTAAGTTTAGATGTACAGTGATCTCAGACTGAGTTTGGATGGTCAGTGATCTCTGACTGAGTTTGGATCGACAGTGCTCTCAGATGGAATTTGGATGGACAGTGATCTAAGATTGAGTTTGGATGTACAGTGATCTCAGAAGGACTTTGGATGGTCAGTAATCTCAGAATGAGTTTGGATGGGCAGTGATTTTACAGTGAGATTTGATGGTCAGTAATCTCAGACTGAGATTGGATGGTCAGTAATCTTTGACTGAGTTTTTGTCATTGATCTCTGACTGAGTTTGGATGGTCAGTGATCTCAAACTGAGTTTGGATCGACAGTGCTCTCAGATGGAATTTGGATGGACAGTGATCTTAGATTGAGTTTGGATGTACAGTGATCTCAGAAGGCCTTTGGATGGTCAGTAATCTCAGAATGAGTTTGGATGGAAAGTGATTTTACACTGAGATTGGATGGACAGCAATCTCAGACTGAGATTGGATGGTCAGTAATCTCAGACTGAGTTTGGATGGTCAGTGATCTCTGACTGATTTTGGATGGTCAGTGATCTCAGGCTGAGTTTGGATTGACATTGATCATGGACTGAGTTTGGATGAACAGTGATCTCAGATGGACTTTGGATGGTCTGTACTCTCAGAACGAGTTTGTATGCACAGTGATTTTAGAGTGAGTTTATATGGTCTGCAATCTCAGACTGAGTTTGGATGTTGAGTAATCTCAGACTGAGCTATGGATGGTCAGTGATCTCAGCTTGAGTTTCGATGTACAGTGACATCAGATGCACATCGAATGGTTAGTTTAGATGGACAGTGATGTCTGAATGCGGTTGGATTGACAGTGATCTTATACAGCGTATGGATGGACAGTAATGTCAGACTGAGTTTGGATGGACAGTGATCTTAGAATGAGTTCGGATGAACAGTGATCTCAGATGGACTTTGGATGGTCAGTAATCTCAGAATGAGTTTGGATGGACAGTGAGTTTAGACTGAGTTTGGATGGTCAGTAAACTCAGACTGAGTTTGGATGGTCAGTGATCTCAGACAGAGTTTGGATGGTCAGTGATCTCATACGGAGTTTGGATGGTCAGTGATATAAGAATGAGTCTTAATGGACAGTAATATCAGATGCACATTGAATGGTCCATTTAGATGGACAGTGATCTCTGAATGAGTTTGGATCGACAGTGATCATGGACTGAGTTTGGATGAACAGTGATCTCAGATGGACTTTGGATGGTCTGTACTCTCAGAACGAGTTTGTATGCACAGTGATTTTAGAGTGAGTTTATATGGTCTGCAATCTCAGACTGAGTTTGGATGTTGAGTAATCTCAGACTGAGCTATGGATGGTCAGTGATCTCAGCCTGAGTTTTGATGTACAGTGACATCAGATGTACATAGAATGGTAAGTTTAGATGGACAGTGATCACAGACTGAGCTTGGATGGTCAGTGATCTCTGACTGAGTTTGGATCGACAGTGCTCTCAGATGGAATTTGGATGGACAGTGATCTTAGATTGAGTTTGGATGTACAGTGATCTCAGAAGGCCTTTGGATGGTCAGTAATCTCAGAATGAGTTTGGATGGAAAGTGATTTTACACTGAGATTGGATGGACAGCAATCTCAGACTGAGATTGGATGGTCAGTAATCTCAGACTGAGTTTGGATGGTCAGTGATCTCAGACTGAGATTGGATGGTCAGTAATCTTTGACTGAGTTTTTGTCATTGATCTCTGACTGAGTTTGGATGGTCAGTGATCTCAAACTGAGTTTGGATCGACAGTGCTCTCAGATGGAATTTGGATGGACAGTGATCTTAGATTGAGTTTGGATGGTCAGTAATCTCAGAATGAGTTTGGATGGACAGTGATTTTACACTGAGATTGGATGGTCAGTAATCTCAGACTGAGATTGGAAGGTCAGTAATCTCAGACTGAGTTTGGATGGTCAGTGATCTCTGACTGATTTTGGATGGTCAGTGATCTCAGACTGAGTTTGGATTGACAGTGACATCAGATGCACATCGAATGGGTAGTTTAGATGGACAGTGATGTCTGAATGCGTTTGGATTGACAGTGATCTTATACAGCGTATGGATGGACAGTAATCTCAGACTGAGTTTGGATGGACAGTGATCTTAGAATGAGTTCGGATGAACAGTGATCTCAGATGGACTTTGGATGGTCTGTAATCTCAGAACGAGTTTGGATGGACAGTGATTTTAGACTGAATTTCGATGGTCTGTGATCTCAGATCGACTTTGGATGGTCAGTAATCTCAGAATGAGTTTGGATGGACAGTAATCTCAGACTGAGTTTGGATGGTCAGTGATTTCAGACTGAGTTTGGATGGTCAGTGAACTCATACGGAGTTTGGATGGTCAGTGATATAAGAATGAGTCTTAATGGACAGTAATATCAGATGCACATTGAATGGTCCGTTTAGATGGACATTGATCTCTGATTGAGCTTGGATCGACAGTGATCTTAGACTGAGTTTGGATGAACAGTGATCTCAGATGGACTTTGGATGGTCTGTACTCTCAGAGCGAGTTTGGATGCACAGTGATTTTAGAGTGAGTTTATATGGTCTGCAATCTCAGACTGAGTTTGGATGTTGAGTAATCTCAGACTGAGCTATGGATGGTCAGTGATCTCAGCCTGAGTTTTGATGTACAGTGACATCAGATGTACATAGAATGGTAAATTTAGATGGACAGTGATCACAGACTGAGTTTGGATGGTCAGTGATCTCTGACTGAGTTTGGATCGACAGTGCTCTCAGATGGAATTTGGATGGACAGTGATCTTAGATTGAGTTTGGATGTACAGTGATCTCAGAAGGACTTTGGATGGTCAGTAATCTCAGAATGAGTTTGGATGGACAGTGATTTTACACTGAGATTGGATGGTCAGTAATCTCAGACTGAGATTGGATGGTCAGTGATCTCTGCTTGAGTTTGGATGGTCTTTAATCTCAGACTGAGTTTTGATGGTCAGTGATCTCTGACTGAGTTTGGATGGTCAGTGATCTCAGACTGAGTTTGGATTGACAGTGACATCAGATGCACATCGAATGGTTAGTTTAGATGGACAGTGATGTCTGAATGCGTTTGGATTGACAGTGATCTTATACAGCGTATGGATGGACAGTAATCTCAGACTGAGTTTGGATGGACAGTGATCTTAGAATGAGTTCGGATGAACAGTGATCTCAGATGGACTTTGGATGGTCTGTAATCTCAGAACGAGTTTGGATGGACAGTGATTTTAGACTGAGTTTGGATGGTCTGCAATCTCAGACTGAGTTTGGATGTTGAGTAATCTCAGACTGAGTTTGGATGGTCAGTGAACTCAGCCTGAGTTTGGATGTACAGTCACATCAGATGTACATAGAATGGTAAGTTTAGATGTACAGTGATCTCAGACTGAGTTTGGATGGTCAGTGATCTCTGACTGAGTTTGGATCGACAGTGCTCTCCGATGGAATTTGGATGGACAGTGATCTTAGATTGAGTTTGGATGTACAGTGATCTCAGAAGGACTTTGGATGGTCAGTAATCTCAGAATCAGTTTGGATGGGCAGTGATTTTACAGTGAGATTTGATGGTCATTAATCTCAGACTGAGATTGGATGGTCAGTAATCTTTGACTGAGTTTTTGTCATTGATCTCTGACTGAGTTTGGATGGTCAGTGATCTCAAACTGAGTTTGGATCGACAGTGCTCTCAGATGGAATTTGGATGGACAGTGATCTTAGATTGAGTTTGGATGGTCAGTAATCTCAGAATGAGTTTGGATGGACAGTGATTTTACACTGAGATTGGATGGTCAGTAATCTCAGACTGAGATTGGAAGGTCAGTAATCTCAGACTGAGTTTGGATGGTCAGTGATCTCTGACTGATTTTGGATGGTCAGTGATCTCAGACTGAGTTTGGATTGACAGTGACATCAGATGCACATCGAATGGGTAGTTTAGATGGACAGTGATGTCTGAATGCGTTTGGATTGACAGTGATCTTATACAGCGTATGGATGGACAGTAATCTCAGACTGAGTTTGGATGGACAGTGATCTTAGAATGAGTTTGGATGAACAGTGATCTCAGATGGACTTTGGATGGTCTGTAATCTCAGAACGAGTTTGGATGGACAGTGATTTTAGACTGAATTTCGATGGTCTGTGATCTCAGATCGACTTTGGATGGTCAGTAATCTCAGAATGAGTTTGGATGGACAGTAATCTCAGACTGAGTTTGGATGGTCAGTGATGTCAGACTGAGTTTGGATGGTCAGTGAACTCATACGAAGTTTGGATGGTCAGTGATATAAGAATGAGTCTTAATGGACAGTAATATCAGATGCACATTGAATGGTCCGTTTAGATGGACATTGATCTCTGATTGAGCTTGGATCGACAGTGATCTTAGAATGAGTTTGGATGAACAGTGATCTCAGATGGACTTTGGTTGTTCTGTAATCTCAGAATTAGTTTGGATGGACAGTGATTTTAGAATGAGTTTGGATGGTCACTAATCTCAGACTGAGTTTGGATGTTCAGTAATCTCAGACTGAGTTTGGATGCTCAGTGATCTCAGAAGGACTTTGGATGGTCAGTAATCTCAGAATGAGTTTGGATCGGCAGTGATTTTACACTGAGATTGGATGGTCAGTAATCTCAAACTGAGATTGGATGGTCAGTAATCTCAGACTGAGTTTGGATGGTCTGTGATCTCTGACTGAGTTTGGATCGTCAGTGATCTCAGACTGAGTTTGGATGACAGTGACATCAGATGCACATCGAATGGTTAGTTTAGATGGTCAGTGATCTCTGACTGAGTTTGGATCGACAGTGATCTTAGACTGAGTTTGTATGGACAGTAATATCAGACTGAGTTTGGATGGTCAGTGATCTCAGATGCACTTTGGATGGTCAGTAGTCTCAGACTGAGTTTGGATGGACAGTAATCTCAGACTGCGTTTGGATGGTCAATGATGTCAGACTGAGTTTGGATGGTCAGTGATCTTAGATGGACTTTGGATGGTCAGTAATCTCAGAATGAGTTTGGATGGACAGTGAGTTTAGACTGAGTTTGGATGGTCAGTAAACTCAGACTGAGTTTGGATGGTCAGTGATCTCAGACAGAGTTTGGATGGTCAGTGATCTCAGCCTGAATTTGGATGTACAGTGACATCAGATGTACATAGAATGGTAAGTTTAGATGGACAGTGATCTCCGACTGAGTTTGGATGGTCAGTGATCTCTGACTGAGTTTGGATCGACAGTGCTTTCAGATGGAATTTGGATGGACAGTGATCTTAGATTGAGTTTGGATGTACAGTGATCTCAGAAGGACTTTGGATGGTCAGTAATCTCAGAATGAGTTTGGATGGGCAGTGATTTTACACTGAGATTGGATGGTCAGTAATCTCAAACTGAGATTGGATGGTCAGTAATCTCAGACTGAGTTTGGATGGTCAGTGATCTCTGACTGAGTTTGGATCGTCAGTGATCTCAGACTGAGTTTGGATGACAGTGACATCAGATGCACATCGAATGGTTAGTTTAGATGGTCAGTGATCTCTGACTGAGTTTGGATCGACAGTGATCTTAGACTGAGTTTGTATGGACAGTAATATCAGACTGAGTTTGGATGGTCAGTGATCTCAGGTGGACTTTGGATGGTCAGTAATCTCAGACTGAGTTTGGATGGACAGTAATCTCAGACTGAGTTTGGATGGTCAATGATGTCAGACTGAGTTTGGATGGTCAGTGATCTCAGATGGACTTTGGATGGTCAGTAATCTCAGAATGAATTTGGATGGACAGTGAGCTTAGACTGAGTTTGGATGGTCAGTAAACTCAGACTGAGTTTGGATGGTCAGTGATCTCAGACAGAGTTTGGATGGTCAGTGATCTCATACGGAGTTTGGATGGTCAGTGATATAAGAATGAGTCTTAATGGACAGTAATATCAGATGCGCATTGAATGGTCTGTTTAGATGGACAGTGATCTCTGAATGAGTTTGGATCGACAGTGATCATGGACTGAGTTTGGATGAACAGTGATCTCAGATGGACTTTGGATGGTCTGTAATCTCAGAGCGAGTTTGGATGCACAGTGATTTTAGAGTGAGTTTATATGGTCTGCAATCTCAGACTGAGTTTGGATGTTGAGTAATCTCAGACTGAGCTATGGATGGTCAGTGATCTCAGCCTAAGTTTTGATGTTCAGTGACATCAGATGTACATAGAATGGTAAATTTAGATGGACAGTGATCACAGACTGAGTTTGGATGGTCAGTGATCTCTGACTGAGTTTGGATCGACAGTGCTCTCAGATGGAATTTGGATGGACAGTGATCTTAGATTGAGTTTTGATGTACAGTGATCTCAGAAGGACTTTGGATGGTCAGTAATCTCAGAATGAGTTTGGATGGACAGTGATTTTACACTGAGATTGGATGGTCAGTAATCTCAGACTGAGATTGGATGGTCAGTAATCTCAGACTGAGTTTGGATTGACAGTGACATCAGATGCACATCGAATGGTTAGTTTAGATGGACAGTGATGTCTGAATGCGTTTGGATTGACAGTGATCTTATACAGCGTATGGATGGACAGTAATCTCAGACTGAGTTTGGATGGACAGTGATCTTAGAATGAGTTCGGATGAACAGTGATCTCAGATGGACTTTGGTTGGTCTGTAATCTCAGAACGAGTTTGGATGGACAGTGATTTTAGACTGAGTTTGGATGGTCTGCAATCTCAGACTGAGTTTGGATGTTGAGTAATCTCAGACTGAGTTTGGATGGTCAGTGAACTCAGCCTGAGTTTGGATGTACAGTCACATCAGATGTACATAGAATGGTAAGTTTAGATGTACAGTGATCTCAGACTGAGTTTGGATGGTCAGTGATCTCTGACTGAGTTTGGATCGACAGTGCTCTCAGATGGAATTTGGATGGACAGTGATCTTAGATTGAGTTTGGATGTACAGTGATCTCAGAAGGACTTTGGATGGTCAGTAATCTCAGAATGAGTTTGGATGGGCAGTGATTTTACAGTGAGATTTGATGGTCAGTAATCTCAGACTGAGATTGGATGGTCAGTAATCTTTGACTGAGTTTTTGTCATTGATCTCTGACTGAGTTTGGATGGTCAGTGATCTCAAACTGAGTTTGGATCGACAGTGCTCTCAGATGGAATTTGGATGGACAGTGATCTTAGATTGAGTTTGGATGTACAGTGATCTCAGAAGGCCTTTGGATGGTCAGTAATCTCAGAATGAGTTTGGATGGAAAGTGATTTTACACTGAGATTGGATGGACAGCAATCTCAGACTGAGATTGGATGGTCAGTAATCTCAGACTGAGTTTGGATGGTCAGTGATCTCTGACTGATTTTGGATGGTCAGTGATCTCAGGCTGAGTTTGGATTGACATTGATCATGGACTGAGTTTGGATGAACAGTGATCTCAGATGGACTTTGGATGGTCTGTACTCTCAGAACGAGTTTGTATGCACAGTGATTTTAGAGTGAGTTTATATGGTCTGCAATCTCAGACTGAGTTTGGATGTTGAGTAATCTCAGACTGAGCTATGGATGGTCAGTGATCTCAGCCTGAGTTTTGATGTACAGTGACATCAGATGCACATCGAATGGTTAGTTTAGATGGACAGTGATGTCTGAATGCGTTTGGATTGACAGTGATCTTATACAGCGTATGGATGGACAGTAATGTCAGACTGAGTTTGGATGGACAGTGATCTTAGAATGAGTTCGGATGAACAGTGATCTCAGATGGACTTTGGATGGTCAGTAATCTCAGAATGAGTTTGGATGGACAGTGAGTTTAGACTGAGTTTGGATGGTCAGTAAACTCAGACTGAGTTTGGATGGTCAGTGATCTCAGACAGAGTTTGGATGGTCAGTGATCTCATACGGAGTTTGGATGGTCAGTGATATAAGAATGAGTCTTAATGGACAGTAATATCAGATGCACATTGAATGGTCCATTTAGATGGACAGTGATCTCTGAATGAGTTTGGATCGACAGTGATCATGGACTGAGTTTGGATGAACAGTGATCTCAGATGGACTTTGGATGGTCTGTACTCTCAGAACGAGTTTGTATGCACAGTGATTTTAGAGTGAGTTTATATGGTCTGCAATCTCAGACTGAGTTTGGATGTTGAGTAATCTCAGACTGAGCTATGGATGGTCAGTGATCTCAGCCTGAGTTTTGATGTACAGTGACATCAGATGTACATAGAATGGTAAGTTTAGATGGACAGTGATCACAGACTGAGCTTGGATGGTCAGTGATCTCTGACTGAGTTTGGATCGACAGTGCTCTCAGATGGAATTTGGATGGACAGTGATCTTAGATTGAGTTTGGATGTACAGTGATCTCAGAAGGCCTTTGGATGGTCAGTAATCTCAGAATGAGTTTGGATGGAAAGTGATTTTACACTGAGATTGGATGGACAGCAATCTCAGACTGAGATTGGATGGTCAGTAATCTCAGACTGAGTTTGGATGGTCAGTGATCTCTGACTGATTTTGGATGGTCAGTGATCTCAGACTGAGTTTGGATTGACAGTGATCATGGACTGAGTTTGGATGAACAGTGATCTCAGATGGACTTTGGATGGTCTGTACTCTCAGAACGAGTTTGTATGCACAGTGATTTTAGAGTGAGTTTATATGGTCTGCAATCTCAGACTGAGTTTGGATGTTGAGTAATCTCAGACTGAGCTATGGATGGTCAGTGATCTCAGCCTGAGTTTTGATGTACAGTGACATCAGATGCACATCGAATGGTTAGTTTAGATGGACAGTGATGTCTGAATGCGTTTGGATTGACAGTGATCTTATACAGCGTATGGATGGACAGTAATGTCAGACTGAGTTTGGATGGACAGTGATCTTAGAATGAGTTCGGATGAACAGTGATCTCAGATGGACTTTGGATGGTCTGTAATCTCAGAACGAGTTTGGATGGACATTGATTTTAGACTGAGTTTGGATGGTCTGCAATCTCAGACTGAGTTTGGATGTTGAGTAATCTCAGACTGAGTTTGGATGGTCAGTGAACTCAGCCTGAGTTTGGATGTACAGTCACATCAGATGTACATAGAATGGTAAGTTTAGATGGAGTGTGAGCTCAGACTGAGTTTGGATGGTCAGTGATCTCTGACTGAGTTTGGATCGAAAGTGCTCTCAGATGGAATTTGGATGGACAGTGATCTTAGATTGAGTTTGGATGTATAGTGATCTCAGAAGGACTTTGGATGGTCAGTGATCTCTGACTGAGTTTGGATCGACAGTTATCATAGACTGAGTTTGTATGGACAGTAATATCAGACTGAATTTCGATGGTCTGTGATTTCAGATCGACTTTGGATGGTCAGTAATCTCAGAATGAGTTTGGATGGACAGTAATCTCAGACTGAGTTTGGATGGTCAGTGATGTCAGACTGAGTTTGGATGGTCAGTGAACTCATACGGAGTTTGGATGGTCAGTGATATAAGAATGAGTCTTAATGGACACTAATATCAGATGCACATTGAATGGTCCGTTTAGATGGACAATGATCACTGATTGAGCTTGGATCGACAGTGATCTTAGACTGAGTTTGGATGAACAGTGATCTCAGATGGACTTTGGTTGTTCTGTAATCTCAGAATTAGTTTGGATGGACAGTGATTTTAGAATGAGTTTGGATGGTCACTAATCTCAGACTGAGTTTGGATGTTCAGTAATCTCAGCCTGAGTTTGGATGTACAGTGACATCAGATGTACATAGAATGGTAAGTTTAGATGGACAGTGATCTCAGACTGAGTTTGGATGGTCAGTGATCTCTGACTGAGTTTGGATCGACAGTGCTCTCAGATGGAATTTGGATGGACAGTGATCTTAGATTGAGTTTGGATGTACAGTGATCTCAGAAGGACTTTGGATGGTCAGTAATCTCAGAATGAGTTTGGATGGGCAGTGATTTTACACTGAGATTGGATGGTCAGTAATCTCAAACTGAGATTGGATGGTCAGTAATCTCAGACTGAGTTTGGATGGTCAGTGATCTCTGACTGAGTTTGGATCGTCAGTGATCTCAGACTGAGTTTGGATGACAGTGACATCAGATGCACATCGAATGGTTAGTTTAGATGGTCAGTGATCTCTGACTGAGTTTGGATCGACAGTGATCTTAGACTGAGTTTGTATGGACAGTAATATCAGACTGAGTTTGGATGGTCAGTGATCTCAGGTGGACTTTGGATGGTCAGTAATCTCAGACTGAGTTTGGATGGACAGTAATCTCAGACTGAGTTTGGATGGTCAATGATGTCAGACTGAGTTTGGATGGTCAGTGATCTCAGATGGACTTTGGATGGTCAGTAATCTCAGAATGAATTTGGATGGACAGTGAGTTTAGACTGAGTTTGGATGGTCAGTAAACTCAGACTGAGTTTGGATGGTCAGTGATCTCAGACAGAGTTTGGATGGTCAGTGATCTCATACGGAGTTTGGATGGTCAGTGATATAAGAATGAGTCTTAATGGACAGTAATATCAGATACGCATTGAATGGTCTGTTTAGATGGACAGTGATCTCTGAATGAGTTTGGATCGACAGTGATCATGGACTGAGTTTGGATGAACAGTGATCTCAGATGGACTTTGGATGGTCTGTAATCTCAGAGCGAGTTTGGATGCACAGTGATTTTAGAGTGAGTTTATATGGTCTGCAATCTCAGACTGAGTTTGGATGTTGAGTAATCTCAGACTGAGCTATGGATGGTCAGTGATCTCAGCCTGAGTTTTGATGTACAGTGACATCAGATGTACATAGAATGGTAAATTTAGATGGACAGTGATCACAGACTGAGTTTGGATGGTCAGTGATCTCTGACTGAGTTTGGATCGACAGTGCTCTCAGATGGAATTTGGATGGACAGTGATCTTAGATTGAGTTTGGATGTACAGTGATCTCAGAAGGACTTTGGATGGTCAGTAATCTCAGAATGAGTTTGGATGGACAGTGATTTTAAACTGAGATTGGATGGTCAGTAATCTCAGACTGAGATTGCATGGTCAGTAATCTCAGACTGAGTTTTGATGGTCAGTGATCTCTGACTGAGTTTGGATGGTCAGTGATCTCAGACTGAGTTTGGATTGACAGTGACATCAGATGCACATCGAATGGTTAGTTTAGATGGACAGTGATGTCTGAATGCGTTTGGATTGACAGTGATCTTATACAGCGTATGGATGGACAGTAATCTCAGACTGAGTTTGGATGGACAGTGATCTTAGAATGAGTTCGGATGAACAGTGATCTCAGATGGACTTTGGTTGGTCTGTAATCTCAGAACGAGTTTGGATGGACAGTGATTTTAGACTGAGTTTGGATGGTCTGCAATCTCAGACTGAGTTTGGATGTTGAGTAATCTCAGACTGAGTTTGGATGGTCAGTGAACTCAGCCTGAGTTTGGATGTACAGTCACATCAGATGTACATAGAATGGTAAGTTTAGATGTACAGTGATCTCAGACTGAGTTTGGATGGTCAGTGATCTCTGACTGAGTTTGGATCGACAGTGCTCTCAGATGGAATTTGGATGGACAGTGATCTTAGATTGAGTTTGGATGTACAGTGATCTCAGAAGGACTTTGGATGGTCAGTAATCTCAGAATGAGTTTGGATGGGCAGTGATTTTACAGTGAGATTTGATGGTCAGTAATCTCAGACTGAGATTGGATGGTCAGTAATCTTTGACTGAGTTTTTGTCATTGATCTCTGACTGAGTTTGGATGGTCAGTGATCTCAAACTGAGTTTGGATCGACAGTGCTCTCAGATGGAATTTGGATGGACAGTGATCTTAGATTGAGTTTGGATGTACAGTGATCTCAGAAGGCCTTTGGATGGTCAGTAATCTCAGAATGAGTTTGGATGGAAAGTGATTTTACACTGAGATTGGATGGACAGCAATCTCAGACTGAGATTGGATGGTCAGTAATCTCAGACTGAGTTTGGATGGTCAGTGATCTCTGACTGATTTTGGATGGTCAGTGATCTCAGGCTGAGTTTGGATTGACATTGATCATGGACTGAGTTTGGATGAACAGTGATCTCAGATGGACTTTGGATGGTCTGTACTCTCAGAACGAGTTTGTATGCACAGTGATTTTAGAGTGAGTTTATATGGTCTGCAATCTCAGACTGAGTTTGGATGTTGAGTAATCTCAGACTGAGCTATGGATGGTCAGTGATCTCAGCCTGAGTTTTGATGTACAGTGACATCAGATGCACATCGAATGGTTAGTTTAGATGGACAGTGATGTCTGAATGCGTTTGGATTGACAGTGATCTTATACAGCGTATGGATGGACAGTAATGTCAGACTGAGTTTGGATGGACAGTGATCTTAGAATGAGTTCGGATGAACAGTGATCTCAGATGGACTTTGGATGGTCAGTAATCTCAGAATGAGTTTGGATGGACAGTGAGTTTAGACTGAGTTTGGATGGTCAGTAAACTCAGACTGAGTTTGGATGGTCAGTGATCTCAGACAGAGTTTGGATGGTCAGTGATCTCATACGGAGTTTGGATGGTCAGTGATATAAGAATGAGTCTTAATGGACAGTAATATCAGATGCACATTGAATGGTCCATTTAGATGGACAGTGATCTCTGAATGAGTTTGGATCGACAGTGATCATGGACTGAGTTTGGATGAACAGTGATCTCAGATGGACTTTGGATGGTCTGTACTCTCAGAACGAGTTTGTATGCACAGTGATTTTAGAGTGAGTTTATATGGTCTGCAATCTCAGACTGAGTTTGGATGTTGAGTAATCTCAGACTGAGCTATGGATGGTCAGTGATCTCAGCCTGAGTTTTGATGTACAGTGACATCAGATGTACATAGAATGGTAAGTTTAGATGGACAGTGATCACAGACTGAGCTTGGATGGTCAGTGATCTCTGACTGAGTTTGGATCGACAGTGCTCTCAGATGGAATTTGGATGGACAGTGATCTTAGATTGAGTTTGGATGTACAGTGATCTCAGAAGGCCTTTGGATGGTCAGTAATCTCAGAATGAGTTTGGATGGAAAGTGATTTTACACTGAGATTGGATGGACAGCAATCTCAGACTGAGATTGGATGGTCAGTAATCTCAGACTGAGTTTGGATGGTCAGTGATCTCTGACTGATTTTGGATGGTCAGTGATCTCAGACTGAGTTTGGATTGACAGTGATCATGGACTGAGTTTGGATGAACAGTGATCTCAGATGGACTTTGGATGGTCTGTACTCTCAGAACGAGTTTGTATGCACAGTGATTTTAGAGTGAGTTTATATGGTCTGCAATCTCAGACTGAGTTTGGATGTTGAGTAATCTCAGACTGAGCTATGGATGGTCAGTGATCTCAGCCTGAGTTTTGATGTACAGTGACATCAGATGCACATCGAATGGTTAGTTTAGATGGACAGTGATGTCTGAATGCGTTTGGATTGACAGTGATCTTATACAGCGTATGGATGGACAGTAATGTCAGACTGAGTTTGGATGGACAGTGATCTTAGAATGAGTTCGGATGAACAGTGATCTCAGATGGACTTTGGATGGTCTGTAATCTCAGAACGAGTTTGGATGGACATTGATTTTAGACTGAGTTTGGATGGTCTGCAATCTCAGACTGAGTTTGGATGTTGAGTAATCTCAGACTGAGTTTGGATGGTCAGTGAACTCAGCCTGAGTTTGGATGTACAGTCACATCAGATGTACATAGAATGGTAAGTTTAGATGGAGTGTGAGCTCAGACTGAGTTTGGATGGTCAGTGATCTCTGACTGAGTATGGATCGAAAGTGCTCTCAGATGGAATTTGGATGGACAGTGATCTTAGATTGAGTTTGGATGTATAGTGATCTCAGAAGGACTTTGGATGGTCAGTGATCTCTGACTGAGTTTGGATCGACAGTTATCATAGACTGAGTTTGTATGGACAGTAATATCAGACTGAATTTCGATGGTCTGTGATTTCAGATCGACTTTGGATGGTCAGTAATCTCAGAATGAGTTTGGATGGACAGTAATCTCAGACTGAGTTTGGATGGTCAGTGATGTCAGACTGAGTTTGGATGGTCAGTGAACTCATACGGAGTTTGGATGGTCAGTGATATAAGAATGAGTCTTAATGGACACTAATATCAGATGCACATTGAATGGTCCGTTTAGATGGACAATGATCACTGATTGAGCTTGGATCGACAGTGATCTTAGACTGAGTTTGGATGAACAGTGATCTCAGATGGACTTTGGTTGTTCTGTAATCTCAGAATTAGTTTGGATGGACAGTGATTTTAGAATGAGTTTGGATGGTCACTAATCTCAGACTGAGTTTGGATGTTCAGTAATCTCAGCCTGAGTTTGGATGTACAGTGACATCAGATGTACATAGAATGGTAAGTTTAGATGGACAGTGATCTCAGACTGAGTTTGGATGGTCAGTGATCTCTGACTGAGTTTGGATCGACAGTGCTCTCAGATGGAATTTGGATGGACAGTGATCTTAGATTGAGTTTGGATGTACAGTGATCTCAGAAGGACTTTGGATGGTCAGTAATCTCAGAATGAGTTTGGATGGGCAGTGATTTTACACTGAGATTGGATGGTCAGTAATCTCAAACTGAGATTGGATGGTCAGTAATCTCAGACTGAGTTTGGATGGTCAGTGATCTCTGACTGAGTTTGGATCGTCAGTGATCTCAGACTGAGTTTGGATGACAGTGACATCAGATGCACATCGAATGGTTAGTTTAGATGGTCAGTGATCTCTGACTGAGTTTGGATCGACAGTGATCTTAGACTGAGTTTGTATGGACAGTAATATCAGACTGAGTTTGGATGGTCAGTGATCTCAGGTGGACTTTGGATGGTCAGTAATCTCAGACTGAGTTTGGATGGACAGTAATCTCAGACTGAGTTTGGATGGTCAATGATGTCAGACTGAGTTTGGATGGTCAGTGATCTCAGATGGACTTTGGATGGTCAGTAATCTCAGAATGAATTTGGATGGACAGTGAGTTTAGACTGAGTTTGGATGGTCAGTAAACTCAGACTGAGTTTGGATGGTCAGTGATCTCAGACAGAGTTTGGATGGTCAGTGATCTCATACGGAGTTTGGATGGTCAGTGATATAAGAATGAGTCTTAATGGACAGTAATATCAGATGCGCATTGAATGGTCTGTTTAGATGGACAGTGATCTCTGAATGAGTTTGGATCGACAGTGATCATGGACTGAGTTTGGATGAACAGTGATCTCAGATGGACTTTGGATGGTCTGTAATCTCAGAGCGAGTTTGGATGCACAGTGATTTTAGAGTGAGTTTATATGGTCTGCAATCTCAGACTGAGTTTGGATGTTGAGTAATCTCAGACTGAGCTATGGATGGTCAGTGATCTCAGCCTGAGTTTTGATGTACAGTGACATCAGATGTACATAGAATGGTAAATTTAGATGGACAGTGATCACAGACTGAGTTTGGATGGTCAGTGATCTCTGACTGAGTTTGGATCGACAGTGCTCTCAGATGGAATTTGGATGGACAGTGATCTTAGATTGAGTTTGGATGTACAGTGATCTCAGAAGGACTTTGGATGGTCAGTAATCTCAGAATGAGTTTGGATGGACAGTGATTTTAAACTGAGATTGGATGGTCAGTAATCTCAGACTGAGATTGCATGGTCAGTAATCTCAGACTGAGTTTTGATGGTCAGTGATCTCTGACTGAGTTTGGATGGTCAGTGATCTCAGACTGAGTTTGGATTGACAGTGACATCAGATGCACATCGAATGGTTAGTTTAGATGGACAGTGATGTCTGAATGCGTTTGGATTGACAGTGATCTTATACAGCGTATGGATGGACAGTAATCTCAGACTGAGTTTGGATGGACAGTGATCTTAGAATGAGTTCGGATGAACAGTGATCTCAGATGGACTTTGGTTGGTCTGTAATCTCAGAACGAGTTTGGATGGACAGTGATTTTAGACTGAGTTTGGATGGTCTGCAATCTCAGACTGAGTTTGGATGTTGAGTAATCTCAGACTGAGTTTGGATGGTCAGTGAACTCAGCCTGAGTTTGGATGTACAGTCACATCAGATGTACATAGAATGGTAAGTTTAGATGTACAGTGATCTCAGACTGAGTTTGGATGGTCAGTGATCTCTGACTGAGTTTGGATCGACAGTGCTCTCAGATGGAATTTGGATGGACAGTGATCTTAGATTGAGTTTGGATGTACAGTGATCTCAGAAGGACTTTGGATGGTCAGTAATCTCAGAATGAGTTTGGATGGGCAGTGATTTTACAGTGAGATTTGATGGTCAGTAATCTCAGACTGAGATTGGATGGTCAGTAATCTTTGACTGAGTTTTTGTCATTGATCTCTGACTGAGTTTGGATGGTCAGTGATCTCAAACTGAGTTTGGATCGACAGTGCTCTCAGATGGAATTTGGATGGACAGTGATCTTAGATTGAGTTTGGATGTACAGTGATCTCAGAAGGCCTTTGGATGGTCAGTAATCTCAGAATGAGTTTGGATGGAAAGTGATTTTACACTGAGATTGGATGGACAGCAATCTCAGACTGAGATTGGATGGTCAGTAATCTCAGACTGAGTTTGGATGGTCAGTGATCTCTGACTGATTTTGGATGGTCAGTGATCTCAGGCTGAGTTTGGATTGACATTGATCATGGACTGAGTTTGGATGAACAGTGATCTCAGATGGACTTTGGATGGTCTGTACTCTCAGAACAAGTTTGTATGCACAGTGATTTTAGAATGAGTTTATATGGTCTGCAATCTCAGACTGAGTTTGGATGTTGAGTAATCTCAGACTGAGCTATGGATGGTCAGTGATCTCAGCCTGAGTTTCGATGTACAGTGACATCAGATGCACATCGAATGGTTAGTTTAGATGGACAGTGATGTCTGAATGCGTTTGGATTGACAGTGATCTTATACAGCGTATGGATGGACAGTAATGTCAGACTGAGTTTGGATGGACAGTGATCTTAGAATGAGTTCGGATGAACAGTGATCTCAGATGGACTTTGGATGGTCAGTAATCTCAGAATGAGTTTGGATGGACAGTGAGTTTAGACTGAGTTTGGATGGTCAGTAAACTCAGACTGAGTTTGGATGGTCAGTGATCTCAGACAGAGTTTGGATGGTCAGTGATCTCATACGGAGTTTGGATGGTCAGTGATATAAGAATGAGTCTTAATGGACAGTAATATCAGATGCACATTGAATGGTCCATTTAGATGGACAGTGATCTCTGAATGAGTTTGGATCGACAGTGATCATGGACTGAGTTTGGATGAACAGTGATCTCAGATGGACTTTGGATCGTCTGTACTCTCAGAACGAGTTTGTATGCACAGTGATTTTAGAGTGAGTTTATATGGTCTGCAATCTCAGACTGAGTTTGGATGTTGAGTAATCTCAGACTGAGCTATGGATGGTCAGTGATCTCAGCCTGAGTTTTGATGTACAGTGACATCAGATGTACATAGAATGGTAAGTTTAGATGGACAGTGATCACAGACTGAGCTTGGATGGTCAGTGATCTCTGACTGAGTTTGGATCGACAGTGCTCTCAGATGGAATTTGGATGGACAGTGATCTTAGATTGAGTTTGGATGTACAGTGATCTCAGAAGGCCTTTGGATGGTCAGTAATCTCAGAATGAGTTTGGATGGAAAGTGATTTTACACTGAGATTGGATGGACAGCAATCTCAGACTGAGATTGGATGGTCAGTAATCTCAGACTGAGTTTGGATGGTCAGTGATCTCTGACTGATTTTGGATGGTCAGTGATCTCAGACTGAGTTTGGATTGACAGTGATCATGGACTGAGTTTGGATGAACAGTGATCTCAGATGGACTTTGGATGGTCTGTACTCTCAGAACGAGTTTGTATGCACAGTGATTTTAGAGTGAGTTTATATGGTCTGCAATCTCAGACTGAGTTTGGATGTTGAGTAATCTCAGACTGAGCTATGGATGGTCAGTGATCTCAGCCTGAGTTTTGATGTACAGTGACATCAGATGCACATCGAATGGTTAGTTTAGATGGACAGTGATGTCTGAATGCGTTTGGATTGACAGTGATCTTATACAGCGTATGGATGGACAGTAATGTCAGACTGAGTTTGGATGGACAGTGATCTTAGAATGAGTTCGGATGAACAGTGATCTCAGATGGACTTTGGATGGTCTGTAATCTCAGAACGAGTTTGGATGGACATTGATTTTAGACTGAGTTTGGATGGTCTGCAATCTCAGACTGAGTTTGGATGTTGAGTAATCTCAGACTGAGTTTGGATGGTCAGTGAACTCAGCCTGAGTTTGGATGTACAGTCACATCAGATGTACATAGAATGGTAAGTTTAGATGGAGTGTGAGCTCAGACTGAGTTTGGATGGTCAGTGATCTCTGACTGAGTTTGGATCGAAAGTGCTCTCAGATGGAATTTGGATGGACAGTGATCTTAGATTGAGTTTGGATGTATAGTGATCTCAGAAGGACTTTGGATGGTCAGTGATCTCTGACTGAGTTTGGATCGACAGTTATCATAGACTGAGTTTGTATGGACAGTAATATCAGACTGAATTTCGATGGTCTGTGATTTCAGATCGACTTTGGATGGTCAGTAAGCTCAGAATGAGTTTGGATGGACAGTAATCTCAGACTGAGTTTGGATGGTCAGTGATGTCAGACTGAGTTTGGATGGTCAGTGAACTCATACGGAGTTTGGATGGTCAGTGATATAAGAATGAGTCTTAATGGACACTAATATCAGATGCACATTGAATGGTCCGTTTAGATGGACAATGATCACTGATTGAGCTTGGATCGACAGTGATGTTAGACTGAGTTTGGATGAACAGTGATCTCAGATGGACTTTGGTTGTTCTGTAATCTCAGAATTAGTTTGGATGGACAGTGATTTTAGAATGAGTTTGGATGGTCACTAATCTCAGACTGAGTTTGGATGTTCAGTAATCTCAGACTGAGTTTGGATGCTCAGTGATCTCAGCCTGAGTTTGGATGTACAGTGACATCAGATGTACATAGAATGGTAAGTTTAGATGGACAGTGATCTCAGACTGAGTTTGGATGGTCAGTGATCTCTGACTGAGTTTGGATCGACAGTGCTCTCAGATGGAATTTGGATGGACAGTGATCTTAGAGTGAGTTTGGATGTACAGTGATCTCAGAAGGACTTTGGATGGTCAGTAATCTCAGAATGAGTTTGGATGGGCAGTGATTTTACACTGAGATTGGATGGTCAGTAATCTCAAACTGAGATTGGATGGTCAGTAATCTCAGAATGAGTTTGGATGGTCAGTGATCTCTGACTGAGTTTGGATCGTCAGTGATCTCAGACTGAGTTTGGATGACAGTGACATCAGATGCACATCGAATGGTTAGTTTAGATGGTCAGTGATCTCTGACTGAGTTTGGATCGACAGTGATCTTAGACTGAGTTTGTATGGACAGTAATATCAGACTGAGTTTGGATGGTCAGTGATCTCAGGTGGACTTTGGATGGTCAGTAATCTCAGACTGAGTTTGGATGGACAGTAATCTCAGACTGAGTTTGGATGGTCAATGATGTCAGACTGAGTTTGGATGGTCAGTGATCTCAGATGGACTTTGGATGGTCAGTAATCTCAGAATGAATTTGGATGGACAGTGAGTTTAGACTGAGTTTGGATGGTCAGTAAACTCAGACTGAGTTTGGATGGTCAGTGATCTCAGACAGAGTTTGGATGGTCAGTGATCTCATACGGAGTTTGGATGGTCAGTGATATAAGAATGAGTCTTAATGGACAGTAATATCAGATGCACATTGAATGGTCTGTTTAGATGGACAGTGATCTCTGAATGAGTTTGGATCGACAGTGATCATGGACTGAGTTTGGATGAACAGTGATCTCAGATGGACTTTGGATGGTCTGTACTCTCAGAGCGAGTTTGGATGCACAGTGATTTTAGAGTGAGTTTATATGGTCTGCAATCTCAGACTGAGTTTGGATGTTGAGTAATCTCAGACTGAGCTATGGATGGTCAGTGATCTCAGCCTGAGTTTTGATGTACAGTGACATCAGATGTACATAGAATGGTAAATTTAGATGGACAGTGATCACAGACTGAGTTTGGATGGTCAGTGATCTCTGACTGAGTTTGGATCGACAGTGCTCTCAGATGGAATTTGGATGGACAGTGATCTTAGATTGAGTTTGGATGTACAGTGATCTCAGAAGGACTTTGGATGGCCAGTAATCTCAGAATGAGTTTGGATGGACAGTGATTTTACACTGAGATTGGATGGTCAGTAATCTCAGACTGAGATTGGATGGTCAGTAATCTCAGACTGAGTTTTGATGGTCAGTGATCTCTGACTGAGTTTGGATGGTCAGTGATCTCAGACTGAGTTTGGATTGACAGTGACATCAGATGCACATCGAATGGTTAGTTTAGATGGACAGTGATGTCTGAATGCGTTTGGATTGACAGTGATCTTATACAGCATATGGATGGACAGTAATCTCAGACTGAGTTTGGATGGACAGTGATCTTAGAATGAGTTCGGATGAACAGTGATCTCAGATGGACTTTGGATGGTCTGTAATCTCAGAACGAGTTTGGATGGACAGTGATTTTAGACTGAGTTTGGATGGTCTGCAATCTCAGACTGAGTTTGGATGTTGAGTAATCTCAGACTGAGTTTGGATGGTCAGTGAACTCAGCCTGAGTTTGGATGTACAGTCACATCAGATGTACATAGAATGGTAAGTTTAGATGTACAGTGATCTCAGACTGAGTTTGGATGGTCAGTGATCTCTGACTGAGTTTGGATCGACAGTGCTCTCAGATGGAATTTGGATGGACAGTGATCTTAGATTGAGTTTGGATGTACAGTGATCTCAGAAGGACTTTGGATGGTCAGTAATCTCAGAATGAGTTTGGATGGGCAGTGATTTTACAGTGAGATTTGATGGTCATTAATCTCAGACTGAGATTGGATGGTCAGTAATCTTTGACTGAGTTTTTGTCATTGATCTCTGACTGAGTTTGGATGGTCAGTGATCTCAAACTGAGTTTGGATCGACAGTGCTCTCAGATGGAATTTGGATGGACAGTGATCTTAGATTGAGTTTGGATGGTCAGTAATCTCAGAATGAGTTTGGATGGACAGTGATTTTACACTGAGATTGGATGGTCAGTAATCTCAGACTGAGATTGGAAGGTCAGTAATCTCAGACTGAGTTTGGATGGTCAGTGATCTCTGACTGATTTTGGATGTTCAGTGATCTCAGACTGAGTTTGGATTGACAGTGACATCAGATGCACATCGAATGGGTAGTTTAGATGGACAGTGATGTCTGAATGCGTTTGGATTGACAGTGATCTTATACAGCGTATGGATGGACAGTAATCTCAGACTGAGTTTGGATGGACAGTGATCTTAGAATGAGTTCGGATGAACAGTGATCTCAGATGGACTTTGGATGGTCTGTAATCTCAGAACGAGTTTGGATGGACAGTGATTTTAGACTGAATTTCGATGGTCTGTGATCTCAGATCGACTTTGGATGGTCAGTAATCTCAGAATGAGTTTGGATGGACAGTAATCTCAGACTGAGTTTGGATGGTCAGTGATGTCAGACTGAGTTTGGATGGTCAGTGAACTCATACGGAGTTTGGATGGTCAGTGATCTCAGACAGAGTTTGGATGTACAGTGACATCAGATGTACATAGAATGGTAAGTTTAGATGGACAGTGATCTCCGACTGAGTTTGGATGGTCAGTGATCTCTGACTGAGTTTGGATCGACAGTGCTTTCAGATGGAATTTGGATGGACAGTGATCTTAGATTGAGTTTGGATGTACAGTGATCTCAGAAGGACTTTGGATGGTCAGTAATCTCAGAATGAGTTTGGATGGGCAGTGATTTTACACTGAGATTGGATGGTCAGTAATCTCAAACTGAGATTGGATGGTCAGTAATCTCAGACTGAGTTTGGATGGTCAGTGATCTCTGACTGAGTTTGGATCGTCAGTGATCTCAGACTGAGTTTGGATGACAGTGACATCAGATGCACATCGAATGGTTAGTTTAGATGGTCAGTGATCTCTGACTGAGTTTGGATCGACAGTGATCTTAGACTGAGTTTGTATGGACAGTAATATCAGACTGAGTTTGGATGGTCAGTGATCTCAGGTGGACTTTGGATGGTCAGTAATCTCAGACTGAGTTTGGATGGACAGTAATCTCAGACTGAGTTTGGATGGTCAATGATGTCAGACTGAGTTTGGATGGTCAGTGATCTCAGATGGACTTTGGATGGTCAGTAATCTCAGAATGAATTTGGATGGACAGTGAGTTTAGACTGAGTTTGGATGGTCAGTAAACTCAGACTGAGTTTGGATGGTCAGTGATCTCAGACAGAGTTTGGATGGTCAGTGATCTCATACGGAGTTTGGATGGTCAGTGATATAAGAATGAGTCTTAATGGACAGTAATATCAGATGCGCATTGAATGGTCTGTTTAGATGGACAGTGATCTCTGAATGAGTTTGGATCGACAGTGATCATGGACTGAGTTTGGATGAACAGTGATCTCAGATGGACTTTGGATGGTCTGTAATCTCAGAGCGAGTTTGGATGCACAGTGATTTTAGAGTGAGTTTATATGGTCTGCAATCTCAGACTGAGTTTGGATGTTGAGTAATCTCAGACTGAGCTATGGATGGTCAGTGATCTCAGCCTAAGTTTTGATGTTCAGTGACATCAGATGTACATAGAATGGTAAATTTAGATGGACAGTGATCACAGACTGAGTTTGGATGGTCAGTGATCTCTGACTGAGTTTGGATCGACAGTGCTCTCAGATGGAATTTGGATGGACAGTGATCTTAGATTGAGTTTTGATGTACAGTGATCTCAGAAGGACTTTGGATGGTCAGTAATCTCAGAATGAGTTTGGATGGACAGTGATTTTACACTGAGATTGGATGGTCAGTAATCTCAGACTGAGATTGGATGGTCAGTAATCTCAGACTGAGTTTTGATGGTCAGTGATCTCTGACTGAGTTTGGATGGTCAGTGATCTCAGACTGAGTTTGGATTGACAGTGACATCAGATGCACATCGAATGGTTAGTTTAGATGGACAGTGATGTCTGAATGCGTTTGGATTGACAGTGATCTTATACAGCGTATGGATGGACAGTAATCTCAGACTGAGTTTGGATGGACAGTGATCTTAGAATGAGTTCGGATGAACAGTGATCTCAGATGGACTTTGGTTGGTCTGTAATCTCAGAACGAGTTTGGATGGACAGTGATTTTAGACTGAGTTTGGATGGTCTGCAATCTCAGACTGAGTGTGGATGTTGAGTAATCTCAGACTGAGTTTGGATGGTCAGTGAACTCAGCCTGAGTTTGGATGTACAGTCACATCAGATGTACATAGAATGGTAAGTTTAGATGTACAGTGATCTCAGACTGAGTTTGGATGGTCAGTGATCTCTGACTGAGTTTGGATCGACAGTGCTCTCAGATGGAATTTGGATGGACAGTGATCTTAGATTGAGTTTGGATGTACAGTGATCTCAGAAGGACTTTGGATGGTCAGTAATCTCAGAATGAGTTTGGATGGGCAGTGATTTTACAGTGAGATTTGATGGTCAGTAATCTCAGACTGAGATTGGATGGTCAGTAATCTTTGACTGAGTTTTTGTCATTGATCTCTGACTGAGTTTGGATGGTCAGTGATCTCAAACTGAGTTTGGATCGACAGTGCTCTCAGATGGAATTTGGATGGACAGTGATCTTAGATTGAGTTTGGATGTACAGTGATCTCAGAAGGCCTTTGGATGGTCAGTAATCTCAGAATGAGTTTGGATGGAAAGTGATTTTACACTGAGATTGGATGGACAGCAATCTCAGACTGAGATTGGATGGTCAGTAATCTCAGACTGAGTTTGGATGGTCAGTGATCTCTGACTGATTTTGGATGGTCAGTGATCTCAGGCTGAGTTTGGATTGACATTGATCATGGACTGAGTTTGGATGAACAGTGATCTCAGATGGACTTTGGATGGTCTGTACTCTCAGAACGAGTTTGTATGCACAGTGATTTTAGAGTGAGTTTATATGGTCTGCAATCTCAGACTGAGTTTGGATGTTGAGTAATCTCAGACTGAGCTATGGATGGTCAGTGATCTCAGCCTGAGTTTCGATGTACAGTGACATCAGATGCACATCGAATGGTTAGTTTAGATGGACAGTGATGTCTGAATGCGTTTGGATTGACAGTGATCTTATACAGCGTATGGATGGACAGTAATGTCAGACTGAGTTTGGATGGACAGTGATCTTAGAATGAGTTCGGATGAACAGTGATCTCAGATGGACTTTGGATGGTCAGTAATCTCAGAATGAGTTTGGATGGACAGTGAGTTTAGACTGAGTTTGGATGGTCAGTAAACTCAGACTGAGTTTGGATGGTCAGTGATCTCAGACAGAGTTTGGATGGTCAGTGATCTCATACGGAGTTTGGATGGTCAGTGATATAAGAATGAGTCTTAATGGACAGTAATATCAGATGCACATTGAATGGTCCATTTAGATGGACAGTGATCTCTGAATGAGTTTGGATCGACAGTGATCATGGACTGAGTTTGGATGAACAGTGATCTCAGATGGACTTTGGATGGTCTGTACTCTCAGAACGAGTTTGTATGCACAGTGATTTTAGAGTGAGTTTATATGGTCTGCAATCTCAGACTGAGTTTGGATGTTGAGTAATCTCAGACTGAGCTATGGATGGTCAGTGATCTCAGCCTGAGTTTTGATGTACAGTGACATCAGATGTACATAGAATGGTAAGTTTAGATGGACAGTGATCACAGACTGAGCTTGGATGGTCAGTGATCTCTGACTGAGTTTGGATCGACAGTGCTCTCAGATGGAATTTGGATGGACAGTGATCTTAGATTGAGTTTGGATGTACAGTGATCTCAGAAGGCCTTTGGATGGTCAGTAATCTCAGAATGAGTTTGGATGGAAAGTGATTTTACACTGAGATTGGATGGACAGCAATCTCAGACTGAGATTGGATGGTCAGTAATCTCAGACTGAGTTTGGATGGTCAGTGATCTCTGACTGATTTTGGATGGTCAGTGATCTCAGACTGAGTTTGGATTGACAGTGATCATGGACTGAGTTTGGATGAACAGTGATCTCAGATGGACTTTGGATGGTCTGTACTCTCAGAACGAGTTTGTATGCACAGTGATTTTAGAGTGAGTTTATATGGTCTGCAATCTCAGACTGAGTTTGGATGTTGAGTAATCTCAGACTGAGCTATGGATGGTCAGTGATCTCAGCCTGAGTTTTGATGTACAGTGACATCAGATGCACATCGAATGGTTAGTTTAGATGGACAGTGATGTCTGAATGCGTTTGGATTGACAGTGATCTTATACAGCGTATGGATGGACAGTAATGTCAGACTGAGTTTGGATGGACAGTGATCTTAGAATGAGTTCGGATGAACAGTGATCTCAGATGGACTTTGGATGGTCTGTAATCTCAGAACGAGTTTGGATGGACATTGATTTTAGACTGAGTTTGGATGGTCTGCAATCTCAGACTGAGTTTGGATGTTGAGTAATCTCAGACTGAGTTTGGATGGTCAGTGAACTCAGCCTGAGTTTGGATGTACAGTCACATCAGATGTACATAGAATGGTAAGTTTAGATGGAGTGTGAGCTCAGACTGAGTTTGGATGGTCAGTGATCTCTGACTGAGTTTGGATCGAAAGTGCTCTCAGATGGAATTTGGATGGACAGTGATCTTAGATTGAGTTTGGATGTATAGTGATCTCAGAAGGACTTTGGATGGTCAGTGATCTCTGACTGAGTTTGGATCGACAGTTATCATAGACTGAGTTTGTATGGACAGTAATATCAGACTGAATTTCGATGGTCTGTGATTTCAGATCGACTTTGGATGGTCAGTAATCTCAGAATGAGTTTGGATGGACAGTAATCTCAGACTGAGTTTGGATGGTCAGTGATGTCAGACTGAGTTTGGATGGTCAGTGAACTCATACGGAGTTTGGATGGTCAGTGATATAAGAATGAGTCTTAATGGACACTAATATCAGATGCACATTGAATGGTCCGTTTAGATGGACAATGATCACTGATTGAGCTTGGATCGACAGTGATCTTAGACTGAGTTTGGATGAACAGTGATCTCAGATGGACTTTGGTTGTTCTGTAATCTCAGAATTAGTTTGGATGGACAGTGATTTTAGAATGAGTTTGGATGGTCACTAATCTCAGACTGAGTTTGGATGTTCAGTAATCTCAGACTGAGTTTGGATGCTCAGTGATCTCAGCCTGAGTTTGGATGTACAGTGACATCAGATGTACATAGAATGGTAAGTTTAGATGGACAGTGATCTCAGACTGAGTTTGGATGGTCAGTGATCTCTGACTGAGTTTGGATCGACAGTGCTCTCAGATGGAATTTGGATGGACAGTGATCTTAGATTGAGTTTGGATGTACAGTGATCTCAGAAGGACTTTGGATGGTCAGTAATCTCAGAATGAGTTTGGATGGGCAGTGATTTTACACTGAGATTGGATGGTCAGTAATCTCAAACTGAGATTGGATGGTCAGTAATCTCAGACTGAGTTTGGATGGTCAGTGATCTCTGACTGAGTTTGGATCGTCAGTGATCTCAGACTGAGTTTGGATGACAGTGACATCAGATGCACATCGAATGGTTAGTTTAGATGGTCAGTGATCTCTGACTGAGTTTGGATCGACAGTGATCTTAGACTGAGTTTGTATGGACAGTAATATCAGACTGAGTTTGGATGGTCAGTGATCTCAGGTGGACTTTGGATGGTCAGTAATCTCAGACTGAGTTTGGATGGACAGTAATCTCAGACTGAGTTTGGATGGTCAATGATGTCAGACTGAGTTTGGATGGTCAGTGATCTCAGATGGACTTTGGATGGTCAGTAATCTCAGAATGAATTTGGATGGACAGTGAGTTTAGACTGAGTTTGGATGGTCAGTAAACTCAGACTGAGTTTGGATGGTCAGTGATCTCAGACAGAGTTTGGATGGTCAGTGATCTCATACGGAGTTTGGATGGTCAGTGATATAAGAATGAGTCTTAATGGACAGTAATATCAGATGCGCATTGAATGGTCTGTTTAGATGGACAGTGATCTCTGAATGAGTTTGGATCGACAGTGATCATGGACTGAGTTTGGATGAACAGTGATCTCAGATGGACTTTGGATGGTCTGTAATCTCAGAGCGAGTTTGGATGCACAGTGATTTTAGAGTGAGTTTATATGGTCTGCAATCTCAGACTGAGTTTGGATGTTGAGTAATCTCAGACTGAGCTATGGATGGTCAGTGATCTCAGCCTGAGTTTTGATGTACAGTGACATCAGATGTACATAGAATGGTAAATTTAGATGGACAGTGATCACAGACTGAGTTTGGATGGTCAGTGATCTCTGACTGAGTTTGGATCGACAGTGCTCTCAGATGGAATTTGGATGGACAGTGATCTTAGATTGAGTTTGGATGTACAGTGATCTCAGAAGGACTTTGGATGGTCAGTAATCTCAGAATGAGTTTGGATGGACAGTGATTTTAAACTGAGATTGGATGGTCAGTAATCTCAGACTGAGATTGCATGGTCAGTAATCTCAGACTGAGTTTTGATGGTCAGTGATCTCTGACTGAGTTTGGATGGTCAGTGATCTCAGACTGAGTTTGGATTGACAGTGACATCAGATGCACATCGAATGGTTAGTTTAGATGGACAGTGATGTCTGAATGCGTTTGGATTGACAGTGATCTTATACAGCGTATGGATGGACAGTAATCTCAGACTGAGTTTGGATGGACAGTGATCTTAGAATGAGTTCGGATGAACAGTGATCTCAGATGGACTTTGGTTGGTCTGTAATCTCAGAACGAGTTTGGATGGACAGTGATTTTAGACTGAGTTTGGATGGTCTGCAATCTCAGACTGAGTTTGGATGTTGAGTAATCTCAGACTGAGTTTGGATGGTCAGTGAACTCAGCCTGAGTTTGGATGTACAGTCACATCAGATGTACATAGAATGGTAAGTTTAGATGTACAGTGATCTCAGACTGAGTTTGGATGGTCAGTGATCTCTGACTGAGTTTGGATCGACAGTGCTCTCAGATGGAATTTGGATGGACAGTGATCTTAGATTGAGTTTGGATGTACAGTGATCTCAGAAGGCCTTTGGATGGTCAGTAATCTCAGAATGAGTTTGGATGGGCAGTGATTTTACAGTGAGATTTGATGGTCAGTAATCTCAGACTGAGATTGGATGGTCAGTAATCTTTGACTGAGTTTTTGTCATTGATCTCTGACTGAGTTTGGATGGTCAGTGATCTCAAACTGAGTTTGGATCGACAGTGCTCTCAGATGGAATTTGGATGGACAGTGATCTTAGATTGAGTTTGGATGTACAGTGATCTCAGAAGGCCTTTGGATGGTCAGTAATCTCAGAATGAGTTTGGATGGAAAGTGATTTTACACTGAGATTGGATGGACAGCAATCTCAGACTGAGATTGGATGGTCAGTAATCTCAGACTGAGTTTGGATGGTCAGTGATCTCTGACTGATTTTGGATGGTCAGTGATCTCAGGCTGAGTTTGGATTGACATTGATCATGGACTGAGTTTGGATGAACAGTGATCTCAGATGGACTTTGGATGGTCTGTACTCTCAGAACAAGTTTGTATGCACAGTGATTTTAGAGTGAGTTTATATGGTCTGCAATCTCAGACTGAGTTTGGATGTTGAGTAATCTCAGACTGAGCTATGGATGGTCAGTGATCTCAGCCTGAGTTTTGATGTACAGTGACATCAGATGCACATCGAATGGTTAGTTTAGATGGACAGTGATGTCTGAATGCGTTTGGATTGACAGTGATCTTATACAGCGTATGGATGGACAGTAATGTCAGACTGAGTTTGGATGGACAGTGATCTTAGAATGAGTTCGGATGAACAGTGATCTCAGATGGACTTTGGATGGTCAGTAATCTCAGAATGAGTTTGGATGGACAGTGAGTTTAGACTGAGTTTGGATGGTCAGTAAACTCAGACTGAGTTTGGATGGTCAGTGATCTCAGACAGAGTTTGGATGGTCAGTGATCTCATACGGAGTTTGGATGGTCAGTGATATAAGAATGAGTCTTAATGGACAGTAATATCAGATGCACATTGAATGGTCCATTTAGATGGACAGTGATCTCTGAATGATTTTGGATCGACAGTGATCATGGACTGAGTTTGGATGAACAGTGATCTCAGATGGACTTTGGATGGTCTGTACTCTCAGAACGAGTTTGTATGCACAGTGATTTTAGAGTGAGTTTATATGGTCTGCAATCTCAGACTGAGTTTGGATGTTGAGTAATCTCAGACTGAGCTATGGATGGTCAGTGATCTCAGCCTGAGTTTTGATGTACAGTGACATCAGATGTACATAGAATGGTAAGTTTAGATGGACAGTGATCACAGACTGAGCTTGGATGGTCAGTGATCTCTGACTGAGTTTGGATCGACAGTGCTCTCAGATGGAATTTGGATGGACAGTGATCTTAGATTGAGTTTGGATGTACAGTGATCTCAGAAGGCCTTTGGATGGTCAGTAATCTCAGAATGAGTTTGGATGGAAAGTGATTTTACACTGAGATTGGATGGACAGCAATCTCAGACTGAGATTGGATGGTCAGTAATCTCAGACTGAGTTTGGATGGTCAGTGATCTCTGACTGATTTTGGATGGTCAGTGATCTCAGACTGAGTTTGGATTGACAGTGATCATGGACTGAGTTTGGATGAACAGTGATCTCAGATGGACTTTGGATGGTCTGTACTCTCAGAACGAGTTTGTATGCACAGTGATTTTAGAGTGAGTTTATATGGTCTGCAATCTCAGACTGAGTTTGGATGTTGAGTAATCTCAGACTGAGCTATGGATGGTCAGTGATCTCAGCCTGAGTTTTGATGTACAGTGACATCAGATGCACATCGAATGGTTAGTTTAGATGGACAGTGATGTCTGAATGCGTTTGGATTGACAGTGATCTTATACAGCGTATGGATGGACAGTAATGTCAGACTGAGTTTGGATGGACAGTGATCTTAGAATGAGTTCGGATGAACAGTGATCTCAGATGGACTTTGGATGGTCTGTAATCTCAGAACGAGTTTGGATGGACATTGATTTTAGACTGAGTTTGGATGGTCTGCAATCTCAGACTGAGTTTGGATGTTGAGTAATCTCAGACTGAGTTTGGATGGTCAGTGAACTCAGCCTGAGTTTGGATGTACAGTCACATCAGATGTACATAGAATGGTAAGTTTAGATGGAGTGTGAGCTCAGACTGAGTTTGGATGGTCAGTGATCTCTGACTGAGTTTGGATCGAAAGTGCTCTCAGATGGAATTTGGATGGACAGTGATCTTAGATTGAGTTTGGATGTATAGTGATCTCAGAAGGACTTTGGATGGTCAGTGATCTCTGACTGAGTTTGGATCGACAGTTATCATAGACTGAGTTTGTATGGACAGTAATATCAGACTGAATTTCGATGGTCTGTGATTTCAGATCGACTTTGGATGGTCAGTAATCTCAGAATGAGTTTGGATGGACAGTAATCTCAGACTGAGTTTGGATGGTCAGTGATGTCAGACTGAGTTTGGATGGTCAGTGAACTCATACGGAGTTTGGATGGTCAGTGATATAAGAATGAGTCTTAATGGACACTAATATCAGATGCACATTGAATGGTCCGTTTAGATGGACAATGATCACTGATTGAGCTTGGATCGACAGTGATGTTAGACTGAGTTTGGATGAACAGTGATCTCAGATGGACTTTGGTTGTTCTGTAATCTCAGAATTAGTTTGGATGGACAGTGATTTTAGAATGAGTTTGGATGGTCACTAATCTCAGACTGAGTTTGGATGTTCAGTAATCTCAGACTGAGTTTGGATGCTCAGTGATCTCAGCCTGAGTTTGGATGTACAGTGACATCAGATGTACATAGAATGGTAAGTTTAGATGGACAGTGATCTCAGACTGAGTTTGGATGGTCAGTGATCTCTGACTGAGTTTGGATCGACAGTGCTCTCAGATGGAATTTGGATGGACAGTGATCTTAGATTGAGTTTGGATGTACAGTGATCTCAGAAGGACTTTGGATGGTCAGTAATCTCAGAATGAGTTTGGATGGGCAGTGATTTTACACTGAGATTGGATGGTCAGTAATCTCAAACTGAGATTGGATGGTCAGTAATCTCAGACTGAGTTTGGATGGTCAGTGATCTCTGACTGAGTTTGGATCGTCAGTGATCTCAGACTGAGTTTGGATGACAGTGACATCAGATGCACATCGAATGGTTAGTTTAGATGGTCAGTGATCTCTGACTGAGTTTGGATCGACAGTGATCTTAGACTGAGTTTGTATGGACAGTAATATCAGACTGAGTTTGGATGGTCAGTGATCTCAGGTGGACTTTGGATGGTCAGTAATCTCAGACTGAGTTTGGATGGACAGTAATCTCAGACTGAGTTTGGATGGTCAATGATGTCAGACTGAGTTTGGATGGTCAGTGATCTCAGATGGACTTTGGATGGTCAGTAATCTCAGAATGAATTTGGATGGACAGTGAGTTTAGACTGAGTTTGGATGGTCAGTAAACTCAGACTGAGTTTGGATGGTCAGTGATCTCAGACAGAGTTTGGATGGTCAGTGATCTCATACGGAGTTTGGATGGTCAGTGATATAAGAATGAGTCTTAATGGACAGTAATATCAGATGCACATTGAATGGTCTGTTTAGATGGACAGTGATCTCTGAATGAGTTTGGATCGACAGTGATCATGGACTGAGTTTGGATGAACAGTGATCTCAGATGGACTTTGGATGGTCTGTACTCTCAGAGCGAGTTTGGATGCACAGTGATTTTAGAGTGAGTTTATATGGTCTGCAATCTCAGACTGAGTTTGGATGTTGAGTAATCTCAGACTGAGCTATGGATGGTCAGTGATCTCAGCCTGAGTTTTGATGTACAGTGACATCAGATGTACATAGAATGGTAAATTTAGATGGACAGTGATCACAGACTGAGTTTGGATGGTCAGTGATCTCTGACTGAGTTTGGATCGACAGTGCTCTCAGATGGAATTTGGATGGACAGTGATCTTAGATTGAGTTTGGATGTACAGTGATCTCAGAAGGACTTTGGATGGCCAGTAATCTCAGAATGAGTTTGGATGGACAGTGATTTTACACTGAGATTGGATGGTCAGTAATCTCAGACTGAGATTGGATGGTCAGTAATCTCAGACTGAGTTTTGATGGTCAGTGATCTCTGACTGAGTTTGGATGGTCAGTGATCTCAGACTGAGCTTGGATTGACAGTGACATCAGATGCACATCGAATGGTTAGTTTAGATGGACAGTGATGTCTGAATGCGTTTGGATTGACAGTGATCTTATACAGCATATGGATGGACAGTAATCTCAGACTGAGTTTGGATGGACAGTGATCTTAGAATGAGTTCGGATGAACAGTGATCTCAGATGGACTTTGGATGGTCTGTAATCTCAGAACGAGTTTGGATGGACAGTGATTTTAGACTGAGTTTGGATGGTCTGCAATCTCAGACTGAGTTTGGATGTTGAGTAATCTCAGACTGAGTTTGGATGGTCAGTGAACTCAGCCTGAGTTTGGATGTACAGTCACATCAGATGTACATAGAATGGTAAGTTTAGATGTACAGTGATCTCAGACTGAGTTTGGATGGTCAGTGATCTCTGACTGAGTTTGGATCGACAGTGCTCTCAGATGGAATTTGGATGGACAGTGATCTTAGATTGAGTTTGGATGTACAGTGATCTCAGAAGGCCTTTGGATGGTCAGTAATCTCAGAATGAGTTTGGATGGAAAGTGATTTTACACTGAGATTGGATGGACAGCAATCTCAGACTGAGATTGGATGGTCAGTAATCTCAGACTGAGTTTGGATGGTCAGTGATCTCTGACTGATTTTGGATGGTCAGTGATCTCAGGCTGAGTTTGGATTGACATTGATCATGGACTGAGTTTGGATGAACAGTGATCTCAGATGGACTTTGGATGGTCTGTACTCTCAGAACGAGTTTGTATGCACAGTGATTTTAGAGTGAGTTTATATGGTCTGCAATCTCAGACTGAGTTTGGATGTTGAGTAATCTCAGACTGAGCTATGGATGGTCAGTGATCTCAGCCTGAGTTTTGATGTACAGTGACATCAGATGCACATCGAATGGTTAGTTTAGATGGACAGTGATGTCTGAATGCGTTTGGATTGACAGTGATCTTATACAGCGTATGGATGGACAGTAATGTCAGACTGAGTTTGGATGGACAGTGATCTTAGAATGAGTTCGGATGAACAGTGATCTCAGATGGACTTTGGATGGTCAGTAATCTCAGAATGAGTTTGGATGGACAGTGAGTTTAGACTGAGTTTGGATGGTCAGTAAACTCAGACTGAGTTTGGATGGTCAGTGATCTCAGACAGAGTTTGGATGGTCAGTGATCTCATACGGAGTTTGGATGGTCAGTGATATAAGAATGAGTCTTAATGGACAGTAATATCAGATGCACATTGAATGGTCCATTTAGATGGACAGTGATCTCTGAATGAGTTTGGATCGACAGTGATCATGGACTGAGTTTGGATGAACAGTGATCTCAGATGGACTTTGGATGGTCTGTACTCTCAGAACGAGTTTGTATGCACAGTGATTTTAGAGTGAGTTTATATGGTCTGCAATCTCAGACTGAGTTTGGATGTTGAGTAATCTCAGACTGAGCTATGGATGGTCAGTGATCTCAGCCTGAGTTTTGATGTACAGTGACATCAGATGTACATAGAATGGTAAGTTTAGATGGACAGTGATCACAGACTGAGCTTGGATGGTCAGTGATCTCTGACTGAGTTTGGATCGACAGTGCTCTCAGATGGAATTTGGATGGACAGTGATCTTAGATTGAGTTTGGATGTACAGTGATCTCAGAAGGCCTTTGGATGGTCAGTAATCTCAGAATGAGTTTGGATGGAAAGTGATTTTACACTGAGATTGGATGGACAGCAATCTCAGACTGAGATTGGATGGTCAGTAATCTCAGACTGAGTTTGGATGGTCAGTGATCTCTGACTGATTTTGGATGGTCAGTGATCTCAGACTGAGTTTGGATTGACAGTGATCATGGACTGAGTTTGGATGAACAGTGATCTCAGATGGACTTTGGATGGTCTGTACTCTCAGAACGAGTTTCTATGCACAGTGATTTTAGAGTGAGTTTATATGGTCTGCAATCTCAGACTGAGTTTGGATGTTGAGTAATCTCAGACTGAGCTATGGATGGTCAGTGATCTCAGCCTGAGTTTTGATGTACAGTGACATCAGATGCACATCGAATGGTTAGTTTAGATGGACAGTGATGTCTGAATGCGTTTGGATTGACAGTGATCTTATACAGCGTATGGATGGACAGTAATGTCAGACTGAGTTTGGATGGACAGTGATCTTAGAATGAGTTCGGATGAACAGTGATCTCAGATGGACTTTGGATGGTCTGTAATCTCAGAACGAGTTTGGATGGACATTGATTTTAGACTGAGTTTGGATGGTCTGCAATCTCAGACTGAGTTTGGATGTTGAGTAATCTCAGACTGAGTTTGGATGGTCAGTGAACTCAGCCTGAGTTTGGATGTACAGTCACATCAGATGTACATAGAATGGTAAGTTTAGATGGAGTGTGAGCTCAGACTGAGTTTGGATGGTCAGTGATCTCTGACTGAGTTTGGATCGAAAGTGCTCTCAGATGGAATTTGGATGGACAGTGATCTTAGATTGAGTTTGGATGTATAGTGATCTCAGAAGGACTTTGGATGGTCAGTGATCTCTGACTGAGTTTGGATCGACAGTTATCATAGACTGAGTTTGTATGGACAGTAATATCAGACTGAATTTCGATGGTCTGTGATTTCAGATCGACTTTGGATGGTCAGTAATCTCAGAATGAGTTTGGATGGACAGTAATCTCAGACTGAGTTTGGATGGTCAGTGATGTCAGACTGAGTTTGGATGGTCAGTGAACTCATACGGAGTTTGGATGGTCAGTGATATAAGAATGAGTCTTAATGGACACTAATATCAGATGCACATTGAATGGTCCGTTTAGATGGACAATGATCACTGATTGAGCTTGGATCGACAGTGATCTTAGACTGAGTTTGGATGTACAGTGACATCAGATGTACATAGAATGGTAAGTTTAGATGGACAGTGATCTCAGACTGAGTTTGGATGGTCAGTGATCTCTGACTGAGTTTGGATCGACAGTGCTCTCAGATGGAATTTGGATGGACAGTGATCTTAGATTGAGTTTGGATGTACAGTGATCTCAGAAGGACTTTGGATGGTCAGTAATCTCAGAATGAGTTTGGATGGGCAGTGATTTTACACTGAGATTGGATGGTCAGTAATCTCAAACTGAGATTGGATGGTCAGTAATCTCAGACTGAGTTTGGATGGTCAGTGATCTCTGACTGAGTTTGGATCGTCAGTGATCTCAGACTGAGTTTGGATGACAGTGACATCAGATGCACATCGAATGGTTAGTTTAGATGGTCAGTGATCTCTGACTGAGTTTGGATCGACAGTGATCTTAGACTGAGTTTGTATGGACAGTAATATCAGACTGAGTTTGGATGGTCAGTGATCTCAGGTGGACTTTGGATGGTCAGTAATCTCAGACTGAGTTTGGATGGACAGTAATCTCAGACTGAGTTTGGATGGTCAATGATGTCAGACTGAGTTTGGATGGTCAGTGATCTCAGATGGACTTTGGATGGTCAGTAATCTCAGAATGAATTTGGATGGACAGTGAGTTTAGACTGAGTTTGGATGGTCAGTAAACTCAGACTGAGTTTGGATGGTCAGTGATCTCAGACAGAGTTTGGATGGTCAGTGATCTCATACGGAGTTTGGATGGTCAGTGATATAAGAATGAGTCTTAATGGACAGTAATATCAGATGCACATTGAATGGTCTGTTTAGATGGACAGTGATCTCTGAATGAGTTTGGATCGACAGTGATCATGGACTGAGTTTGGATGAACAGTGATCTCAGATGGACTTTGGATGGTCTGTACTCTCAGAGCGAGTTTGGATGCACAGTGATTTTAGAGTGAGTTTATATGGTCTGCAATCTCAGACTGAGTTTGGATGTTGAGTAATCTCAGACTGAGCTATGGATGGTCAGTGATCTCAGCCTGAGTTTTGATGTACAGTGACATCAGATGTACATAGAATGGTAAATTTAGATGGACAGTGATCACAGACTGAGTTTGGATGGTCAGTGATCTCTGACTGAGTTTGGATCGACAGTGCTCTCAGATGGAATTTGGATGGACAGTGATCTTAGATTGAGTTTGGATGTACAGTGATCTCAGAAGGACTTTGGATGGCCAGTAATCTCAGAATGAGTTTGGATGGACAGTGATTTTACACTGAGATTGGATGGTCAGTAATCTCAGACTGAGATTGGATGGTCAGTAATCTCAGACTGAGTTTTGATGGTCAGTGATCTCTGACTGAGTTTGGATGGTCAGTGATCTCAGACTGAGTTTGGATTGACAGTGACATCAGATGCACATCGAATGGTTAGTTTAGATGGACAGTGATGTCTGAATGCGTTTGGATTGACAGTGATCTTATACAGCATATGGATGGACAGTAATCTCAGACTGAGTTTGGATGGACAGTGATCTTAGAATGAGTTCGGATGAACAGTGATCTCAGATAGACTTTGGATGGTCTGTAATCTCAGAACGAGTTTGGATGGACAGTGATTTTAGACTGAGTTTGGATGGTCTGCAATCTCAGACTGAGTGTGGATATTGAGTAATCTCAGACTGAGTTTGGATGGTCAGTGAACTCAGCCTGAGTTTGGATGTACAGTCACATCAGATGTACATAGAATGGTAAGTTTAGATGTACAGTGATCTCAGACTGAGTTTGGATGGTCAGTGATCTCTGACTGAGTTTGGATCGACAGTGCTCTCAGATGGAATTTGGATGGACAGTGATCTTAGATTGAGTTTGGATGTACAGTGATCTCAGAAGGACTTTGGATGGTCAGTAATCTCAGAATGAGTTTGGATGGGCAGTGATTTTACAGTGAGATTTGATGGTCATTAATCTCAGACTGAGATTGGATGGTCAGTAATCTTTGACTGAGTTTTTGTCATTGATCTCTGACTGAGTTTGGATGGTCAGTGATCTCAAACTGAGTTTGGATCGACAGTGCTCTCAGATGGAATTTGGATGGACAGTGATCTTAGATTGAGTTTGGATGGTCAGTAATCTCAGAATGAGTTTGGATGGACAGTGATTTTACACTGAGATTGGATGGTCAGTAATCTCAGACTGAGATTGGAAGGTCAGTAATCTCAGACTGAGTTTGGATGGTCAGTGATCTCTGACTGATTTTGGATGTTCAGTGATCTCAGACTGAGTTTGGATTGACAGTGACATCAGATGCACATCGAATGGGTAGTTTAGATGGACAGTGATGTCTGAATGCGTTTGGATTGACAGTGATCTTATACAGCGTATGGATGGACAGTAATCTCAGACTGAGTTTGGATGGACAGTGATCTTAGAATGAGTTCGGATGAACAGTGATCTCAGATGGACTTTGGATGGTCTGTAATCTCAGAACGAGTTTGGATGGACAGTGATTTTAGACTGAATTTCGATGGTCTGTGATCTCAGATCGACTTTGGATGGTCAGTAATCTCAGAATGAGTTTGGATGGACAGTAATCTCAGACTGAGTTTGGATGGTCAGTGATGTCAGACTGAGTTTGGATGGTCAGTGAACTCATACGGAGTTTGGATGGTCAGTGATATAAGAATGAGTCTTAATGGACAGTAATATCAGATGCACATTGAATGGTCCGTTTAGATGGACATTGATCTCTGATTGAGCTTGGATCGACAGTGATCTTAGAATGAGTTTGGATGAACAGTGATCTCAGATGGACTTTGGTTGTTCTGTAATCTCAGAATTAGTTTGGATGGACAGTGATTTTAGAATGAGTTTGGATGGTCACTAATCTCAGACTGAGTTTGGATGTTCAGTAATCTCAGACTGAGTTTGGATGCTCAGTGATCTCTGACTGAGTTTTGATCGACAGTGCTCTCAGAAGGAATTTCGATGGACTGTGATCTTAGATTGAGTTTGGATGTACAGTGATCTCAGAAGGACTTTGGATGGTCAGTAATCTCAGAATGAGTTTGGATCGGCAGTGATTTTACACTGAGATTGGATGGTCTGTAATCTCAAACTGAGATTGGATGGTCAGTAATCTCAGACTGAGTTTGGATGGTCTGTGATCTCTGACTGAGTTTGGATCGTCAGTGATCTCAGACTGAGTTTGGATGACAGTGACATCAGATGCACATCGAATGGTTAGTTTAGATGGTCAGTGATCTCTGACTGAGTTTGGATCGACAGTGATCTTAGACTGAGTTTGTATGGACAGTAATATCAGACTGAGTTTGGATGGTCAGTGATCTCAGATGCACTTTGGATGGTCAGTAGTCTCAGACTGAGTTTGGATGGACAGTAATCTCAGACTGCGTTTGGATGGTCAATGATGTCAGACTGAGTTTGGATGGTCAGTGATCTCAGATGGACTTTGGATGGTCAGTAATCTCAGAATGAGTTTGGATGGACAGTGAGTTTAGACTGAGTTTGGATGGTCAGTAAACTCAGACTGAGTTTGGATGGTCAGTGATCTCAGACAGAGTTTGGATGGTCAGTGATCTCAGCCTGAGTTTGGATGTACAGTGACATCAGATGTACATAGAATGGTAAGTTTAGATGGACAGTGATCTCTGACTGAGTTTGGATCGACAGTGCTCTCAGATGGAATTTGGATGGACAGTGATCTTAGATTGAGTTTGGATGTACAGTGATCTCAGAAGGACTTTGGATGGTCAGTAATCTCAGAATGAGTTTGGATGGGCAGTGATTTTACACTGAGATTGGATGGTCAGTAATCTCAAACTGAGATTGGATGGTCAGTAATCTCAGACTGAGTTTGGATGGTCAGTGATCTCTGACTGAGTTTGGATCGTCAGTGATCTCAGACTGAGTTTGGATGACAGTGACATCAGATGCACATCGAATGGTTAGTTTAGATGGTCAGTGATCTCTGACTGAGTTTGGATCGACAGTGATCTTAGACTGAGTTTGTATGGACAGTAATATCAGACTGAGTTTGGATGGTCAGTGATCTCAGGTGGACTTTGGATGGTCAGTAATCTCAGACTGAGTTTGGATGGACTGTAATCTCAGACTGAGTTTGGATGGTCAATGATGTCAGACTGAGTTTGGATGGTCAGTGATCTCAGATGGACTTTGGATGGTCAGTAATCTCAGAATGAATTTGGATGGACAGTGAGTTTAGACTGAGTTTGGATGGTCAGTAAACTCAGACTGAGTTTGGATGGTCAGTGATCTCAGACAGAGTTTGGATGGTCAGTGATCTCATACGGAGTTTGGATGGTCAGTGATATAAGAATGAGTCTTAATGGACAGTAATATCAGATGCACATTGAATGGTCTGTTTAGATGGACAGTGATCTCTGAATGAGTTTGGATCGACAGTGATCATGGACTGAGTTTGGATGAACAGTGATCTCAGATGGACTTTGGATGGTCTGTACTCTCAGAGCGAGTTTGGATGCACAGTGATTTTAGAGTGAGTTTATATGGTCTGCAATCTCAGACTGAGTTTGGATGTTGAGTAATCTCAGACTGAGCTATGGATGGTCAGTGATCTCAGCCTGAGTTTTGATGTACAGTGACATCAGATGTACATAGAATGGTAAATTTAGATGGACAGTGATCACAGACTGAGTTTGGATGGTCAGTGATGTCAGACTGAGTTTGGATCGACAGTGCTCTCAGATGGAATTTGGATGGACAGTGATCTTAGATTGAGTTTGGATGTACAGTGATCTCAGAAGGACTTTGGATGTTCAGTAATCTCAGAATGAGTTTGGATGGACAGTGATTTTACACTGAGATTGGATGGTCAGTAATCTCAGACTGAGATTGGATGGTCAGTAATCTCAGACTGAGTTTTGATGGTCAGTGATCTCTGACTGAGTTTGGATGGTCAGTGATCTCAGACTGAGTTTGGATTGACAGTGACATCAGATGCACATCGAATGGTTAGTTTAGATGGACAGTGATGTCTGAATGCGTTTGGATTGACAGTGATCTTATACAGCGTATGGATGGACAGTAATCTCAGACTGAGTTTGGATGGACAGTGATCTTAGAATGAGTTCGGATGAACAGTGATCTCAGATGGACTTTGGATGGTCTGTAATCTCAGAATGAGTTTGGATGGACAGTGATTTTAGACTGAGTTTGGATGGTCTGCAATCTCAGACTGAGTTTGGATGTTGAGTAATCTCAGACTGAGTTTGGATGGTCAGTGAACTCAGCCTGAGTTTGGATGTACAGTCACATCAGATGTACATAGAATGGTAAGTTTAGATGTACAGTGATCTCAGACTGAGTTTGGATGGTCAGTGATCTCTGACTGAGTTTGGATCGACAGTGCTCTCAGATGGAATTTGGATGGACAGTGATCTTAGATTGAGTTTGGATGTACAGTGATCTCAGAAGGACTTTGGATGGTCAGTAATCTCAGAATGAGTTTGGATGGGCAGTGATTTTACACTGAGATTTGATGGTCAGTAATCTCAGACTGAGATTGGATGGTCAGAAATCTTTGACTGAGTTTTTGTCATTGATCTCTGACTGAGTTTGGATGGTCAGTGATCTCAAACTGAGTTTGGATCGACAGTGCTCTCAGGTGGAATTTGGATGGACAGTGATCTTAGATTGAGTTTGGATGGTCAGTAATCTCAGAATGAGTTTGGATGGACAGTGATTTTACACTGAGATTGGATGGTCAGTAATCTCAGACTGAGATTGGAAGGTCAGTAATCTCAGACTGAGTTTGGATGGTCAGTGATCTCTGACTGATTTTGGATGGTCAGTGATCTCAGACTGAGTTTGGATTGACAGTGACATCAGATGCACATCGAATGGTTAGTTTAGATGGACAGTGATGTCTGAATGCGTTTGGATTGACAGTGATCTTATACAGCGTATGGATGGACAGTAATCTCAGACTGAGTTTGGATGGACAGTGATCTTAGAATGAGTTCGGATGAACAGTGATCTCAGATGGACTTTGGATGGTCTGTAATCTCAGACCGAGTTTGGATGGACAGTGATTTTAGACTGAATTTCGATGGTCTGTGATCTCAGATCGACTTTGGATGGTCAGTAATCTCAGAATGAGTTTGGATGGACAGTAATCTCAGACTGAGTTTGGATGGTCAGTGATGTCAGACTGAGTTTGGATGGTCAGTGAACTCATACGGAGTTTGGATGGTCAGTGATATAAGAATGAGTCTTAATGGACAGTAATATCAGATGCACATTGAATGGTCCGTTTAGATGGACATTGATCTCTGATTGAGCTTGGATCGACAGTGATCTTAGACTGAGTTTGGATGAACAGTGATCTCAGATGGACTTTGGTTGTTCTGTAATCTCAGAATTAGTTTGGATGGACAGTGATTATAGAATGAGTTTGGATGGTCACTAATCTCAGACTGATTTTGGATGTTCAGTAATCTCAGACTGAGTTTGGATGCTCAGTGATCTCTGACTGAGTTTTGATCGACAGTGCTCTCAGAAGGAATTTCGATGGACTGTGATCTTAGATTGAGTTTGGATGTACAGTGATCTCAGAAGGACTTTGGATGGTCAGTAATCTCAGAATGAGTTTGGATCGGCAGTGATTTTACACTGAGATTGGATGGTCAGTAATCTCAAACTGAGATTGGATGGTCAGTAATCTCAGACTGAGTTTGGATGGTCAGTGATCTCTGACTGAGTTTGGATCGTCAGTGATCTCAGACTGAGTTTGGATGACAGTGACATCAGATGCACATCGAATGGTTAGTTTAGATGGTCAGTGATCTCTGACTGAGTTTGGATCGACAGTGATCTTAGACTGAGTTTGTATTGACAGTAATATCAGACTGAGTTTGGATGGTCAGTGATCTCAGATGCACTTTGGATGGTCAGTAGTCTCAGACTGAGTTTGGATGGACAGTAATCTCAGACTGAGTTTGGATGGTCAATGATGTCAGACTGAGTTTGGATGGTCAGTGATCTCAGATGGACTTTGGATGGTCAGTAATCTCAGAATGAGTTTGGATGGACAGTGAGTTTAGACTGAGTTTGGATGGTCAGTAAACTCAGACTGAGTTTGGATGGTCAGTGATCTCAGACAGAGTTTGGATGGTCAGTGATCTCATACGGAGTTTGGATGGTCAGTGATATAAGAATGAGTCTTAATGGACTTTAATATCAGATGCGCATTGAATGGTCCGTTTAGATGGACAGTGATCTCTGAATGAGTTTGGATCGACAGTGATCATGGACTGAGTTTGGATGAACAGTGATCTCAGATGGACTTTGGATGGTCTGTACTCTCAGAACGAGTTTGTATGCACAGTGATTTTAGACTGAGTTTATATGGTCTGCAATCTCAGACTGAGTTTGGATGTTGAGTAATCTCAGACTGAGCTATGAATGGTCAGTGATCTCAGCCTGAGTTTTGATGTACAGTGACATCAGATGTACATAGAATGGTAAGTTTAGATGGACAGTGATCACAGACTGAGCTTGGATGGTCAGTGATCTCTGACTGAGTTTGGATCGACAGTGCTCTCAGATGGAATTTGGATGGACAGTGATCTTAGATTGAGTTTGGATGTACAGTGATCTCAGAAGGCCTTTGGATGGTCAGTAATCTCAGAATGAGTTTGGATGGAAAGTGATTTTACACTGAGATTGGATGGACAGTAATCTCAGACTGAGATTGGATGGTCAGTAATCTCAGACTGAGTTTGGATGGTCAGTGATCTCTGACTGATTTTGGATGGTCAGTGATCTCAGACTGAGTTTGGATTGACAGTGACATCAGATGCACATCGAATGGTTAGTTTAGATGGATAGGGATGTCTGAATGCGTTGGAATTGACAGTGATATTATGCAGCGTATGGATGGACAGTAATCTAAGACTGAGTTTGGATGGACAGTGATCTTAGAATGAATTCGGATGAACTGTGATCTCAGATGGACTTTGGATGGTCTGTAATCTCAGAACGAGTTTGGATGGACAGTGATTTTAGACTGAGTTTGGATGGTCTGCAATCTCAGACTGAGTTTGGATGTTGAGTAATCTCAGACTGAGTTTGGAAGGTCAGTGAACTCAGCCTGAGTTTGGATGTACAGTCACATCAGATGTACATAGAATGGTAAGTTTAGATGGAGTGTGAGCTCAGACTGAGTTTGGATGGTCAGTGATCTCTGACTGAGTTTGGATCGACAGTGCTCTCAGATGGAATTTGGATGGACAGTGATCTTAGATTGAGTTTGGATGTACAGTGATCTCAGAAGGACTTTGGATGGTCAGTGATCTCTGACTGAGTTTGGATCGACAGTTATCATAGACTGAGTTTGTATGGACAGTAATATCTGACTGAATTTCGATGGTCTGTGATCTCAGATCGACTTTGGATGGTCAGTAATCTCAGAATGAGTTTGGATGGACAGTAATCTCAGACTGAGTTTGGATGGTCAGTGATGTCAGACTGAGTTTGGATGGTCAGTGAACTCATACGGAGTTTGGATGGTCAGTGATATAAGAATGAGTCTTAATGGACAGTAATATCAGATGCACATTGAATGGTCCGTTTAGATGGACATTGATCTCTGATTGAGCTTGGATCGACAGTGATCTTAGAATGAGTTTGGATGAACAGTGATCTCAGACGGACTTTGGTTGTTCTGTAATCTCAGAATTAGTTTGGATGGACAGTGATTTTAGAATGAGTTTGGATGGTCACTAATCTCAGACTGAGTTTGGATGTTCAGTAATCTCAGACTGAGTTTGGATGCTCAGTGATCTCTGACTGAGTTTTGATCGACAGTGCTCTCAGAAGGAATTTCGATGGACTGTGATCTTAGATTGAGTTTGGATGTACAGTCATCTCAGAAGGACTTTGGATGGTCAGTAATCTCAGAATGAGTTTGGATCGGCAGTGATTTTACACTGAGATTGGATGGTCTGTAATCTCAAACTGAGATTGGATGGTCAGTAATCTCAGACTGAGTTTGGATGGTCTGTGATCTCTGACTGAGTTTGGATCGTCAGTGATCTCAGACTGAGTTTGGATGACAGTGACATCAGATGCACATCGAATGGTTAGTTTAGATGGTCAGTGATCTCTGACTGAGTTTGGATCGACAGTGATCTTAGACTGAGTTTGTATGGACAGTAATATCAGACTGAGTTTGGATGGTCAGTGATCTCAGATGCACTTTGGATGGTCAGTAGTCTCAGACTGAGTTTGGATGGACAGTAATCTCAGACTGCGTTTGGATGGTCAATGATGTCAGACTGAGTTTGGATGGTCAGTGATCTCAGATGGACTTTGGATGGTCAGTAATCTCAGAATGAGTTTGGATGGACAGTGAGTTTAGACTGAGTTTGGATGGTCAGTAAACTCAGACTGAGTTTGGATGGTCAGTGATCTCAGACAGAGTTTGGATGGTCAGTGATCTCAGCCTGAGTTTGGATGTACAGTGACATCAGATGTACATAGAATGGTAAGTTTAGATGGACAGTGATCTCTGACTGAGTTTGGATCGACAGTGCTCTCAGATGGAATTTGGATGGACAGTGATCTTAGATTGAGTTTGGATGTACAGTGATCTCAGAAGGACTTTGGATGGTCAGTAATCTCAGAATGAGTTTGGATGGGCAGTGATTTTACACTGAGATTGGATGGTCAGTAATCTCAAACTGAGATTGGATGGTCAGTAATCTCAGACTGAGTTTGGATGGTCAGTGATCTCTGACTGAGTTTGGATCGTCAGTGATCTCAGACTGAGTTTGGATGACAGTGACATCAGATGCACATCGAATGGTTAGTTTAGATGGTCAGTGATCTCTGACTGAGTTTGGATCGACAGTGATCTTAGACTGAGTTTGTATGGACAGTAATATCAGACTGAGTTTGGATGGTCAGTGATCTCAGGTGGACTTTGGATGGTCAGTAATCTCAGACTGAGTTTGGATGGACTGTAATCTCAGACTGAGTTTGGATGGTCAATGATGTCAGACTGAGTTTGGATGGTCAGTGATCTCAGATGGACTTTGGATGGTCAGTAATCTCAGAATGAATTTGGATGGACAGTGAGTTTAGACTGAGTTTGGATGGTCAGTAAACTCAGACTGAGTTTGGATGGTCAGTGATCTCAGACAGAGTTTGGATGGTCAGTGATCTCATACGGAGTTTGGATGGTCAGTGATATAAGAATGAGTCTTAATGGACAGTAATATCAGATGCACATTGAATGGTCTGTTTAGATGGACAGTGATCTCTGAATGAGTTTGGATCGACAGTGATCATGGACTGAGTTTGGATGAACAGTGATCTCAGATGGACTTTGGATGGTCTGTACTCTCAGAGCGAGTTTGGATGCACAGTGATTTTAGAGTGAGTTTATATGGTCTGCAATCTCAGACTGAGTTTGGATGTTGAGTAATCTCAGACTGAGCTATGGATGGTCAGTGATCTCAGCCTGAGTTTTGATGTACAGTGACATCAGATGTACATAGAATGGTAAATTTAGATGGACAGTGATCACAGACTGAGTTTGGATGGTCAGTGATGTCAGACTGAGTTTGGATCGACAGTGCTCTCAGATGGAATTTGGATGGACAGTGATCTTAGATTGAGTTTGGATGTACAGTGATCTCAGAAGGACTTTGGATGTTCAGTAATCTCAGAATGAGTTTGGATGGACAGTGATTTTACACTGAGATTGGATGGTCAGTAATCTCAGACTGAGATTGGATGGTCAGTAATCTCAGACTGAGTTTTGATGGTCAGTGATCTCTGACTGAGTTTGGATGGTCAGTGATCTCAGACTGAGTTTGGATTGACAGTGACATCAGATGCACATCGAATGGTTAGTTTAGATGGACAGTGATGTCTGAATGCGTTTGGATTGACAGTGATCTTATACAGCGTATGGATGGACAGTAATCTCAGACTGAGTTTGGATGGACAGTGATCTTAGAATGAGTTCGGATGAACAGTGATCTCAGATGGACTTTGGATGGTCTGTAATCTCAGAATGAGTTTGGATGGACAGTGATTTTAGACTGAGTTTGGATGGTCTGCAATCTCAGACTGAGTTTGGATGTTGAGTAATCTCAGACTGAGTTTGGATGGTCAGTGAACTCAGCCTGAGTTTGGATGTACAGTCACATCAGATGTACATAGAATGGTAAGTTTAGATGTACAGTGATCTCAGACTGAGTTTGGATGGTCAGTGATCTCTGACTGAGTTTGGATCGACAGTGCTCTCAGATGGAATTTGGATGGACAGTGATCTTAGATTGAGTTTGGATGTACAGTGATCTCAGAAGGACTTTGGATGGTCAGTAATCTCAGAATGAGTTTGGATGGGCAGTGATTTTACACTGAGATTTGATGGTCAGTAATCTCAGACTGAGATTGGATGGTCAGAAATCTGTGACTGAGTTTTTGTCATTGATCTCTGACTGAGTTTGGATGGTCAGTGATCTCAAACTGAGTTTGGATCGACAGTGCTCTCAGGTGGAATTTGGATGGACAGTGATCTTAGATTGAGTTTGGATGGTCAGTAATCTCAGAATGAGTTTGGATGGACAGTGATTTTACACTGAGATTGGATGGTCAGTAATCTCAGACTGAGATTGGAAGGTCAGTAATCTCAGACTGAGTTTGGATGGTCAGTGATCTCTGACTGATTTTGGATGGTCAGTGATCTCAGACTGAGTTTGGATTGACAGTGACATCAGATGCACATCGAATGATTAGTTTAGATGGACAGTGATGTCTGAATGCGTTTGGATTGACAGTGATCTTATACAGCGTATGGATGGACAGTAATCTCAGACTGAGTTTGGATGGACAGTGATCTTAGAATGAGTTCGGATGAACAGTGATCTCAGATGGACTTTGGATGGTCTGTAATCTCAGACCGAGTTTGGATGGACAGTGATTTTAGACTGAATTTCGATGGTCTGTGATCTCAGATCGACTTTGGATGGTCAGTAATCTCAGAATGAGTTTGGATGGACAGTAATCTCAGACTGAGTTTGGATGGTCAGTGATGTCAGACTGAGTTTGGATGGTCAGTGAACTCATACGGAGTTTGGATGGTCAGTGATATAAGAATGAGTCTTAATGGACAGTAATATCAGATGCACATTGAATGGTCCGTTTAGATGGACATTGATCTCTGATTGAGCTTGGATCGACAGTGATCTTAGACTGAGTTTGGATGAACAGTGATCTCAGATGGACTTTGGTTGTTCTGTAATCTCAGAATTAGTTTGGATGGACAGTGATTATAGAATGAGTTTGGATGGTCACTAATCTCAGACTGATTTTGGATGTTCAGTAATCTCAGACTGAGTTTGGATGCTCAGTGATCTCTGACTGAGTTTTGATCGACAGTGCTCTCAGAAGGAATTTCGATGGACTGTGATCTTAGATTGAGTTTGGATGTACAGTGATCTCAGAAGGACTTTGGATGGTCAGTAATCTCAGAATGAGTTTGGATCGGCAGTGATTTTACACTGAGATTGGATGGTCAGTAATCTCAAACTGAGATTGGATGGTCAGTAATCTCAGACTGAGTTTGGATGGTCAGTGATCTCTGACTGAGTTTGGATCGTCAGTGATCTCAGACTGAGTTTGGATGACAGTGACATCAGATGCACATCGAATGGTTAGTTTAGATGGTCAGTGATCTCTGACTGAGTTTGGATCGACAGTGATCTTAGACTGAGTTTGTATTGACAGTAATATCAGACTGAGTTTGGATGGTCAGTGATCTCAGATGCACTTTGGATGGTCAGTAGTCTCAGACTGAGTTTGGATGGACAGTAATCTCAGACTGAGTTTGGATGGTCAATGATGTCAGACTGAGTTTGGATGGTCAGTGATCTCAGATGGACTTTGGATGGTCAGTAATCTCAGAATGAGTTTGGATGGACAGTGAGTTTAGACTGAGTTTGGATGGTCAGTAAACTCAGACTGAGTTTGGATGGTCAGTGATCTCAGACAGAGTTTGGATGGTCAGTGATCTCATACGGAGTTTGGATGGTCAGTGATATAAGAATGAGTCTTAATGGACTTTAATATCAGATGCGCATTGAATGGTCCGTTTAGATGGACAGTGATCTCTGAATGAGTTTGGATCGACAGTGATCATGGACTGAGTTTGGATGAACAGTGATCTCAGATGGACTTTGGATGGTCTGTACTCTCAGAACGAGTTTGTATGCACAGTGATTTTAGACTGAGTTTATATGGTCTGCAATCTCAGACTGAGTTTGGATGTTGAGTAATCTCAGACTGAGCTATGAATGGTCAGTGATCTCAGCCTGAGTTTTGATGTACAGTGACATCAGATGTACATAGAATGGTAAGTTTAGATGGACAGTGATCACAGACTGAGCTTGGATGGTCAGTGATCTCTGACTGAGTTTGGATCGACAGTGCTCTCAGATGGAATTTGGATGGACAGTGATCTTAGATTGAGTTTGGATGTACAGTGATCTCAGAAGGCCTTTGGATGGTCAGTAATCTCAGAATGAGTTTGGATGGAAAGTGATTTTACACTGAGATTGGATGGACAGTAATCTCAGACTGAGATTGGATGGTCAGTAATCTCAGACTGAGTTTGGATGGTCAGTGATCTCTGACTGATTTTGGATGGTCAGTGATCTCAGACTGAGTTTGGATTGACAGTGACATCAGATGCACATCGAATGGTTAGTTTAGATGGATAGGGATGTCTGAATGCGTTGGAATTGACAGTGATCTTATGCAGCGTATGGATGGACAGTAATCTAAGACTGAGTTTGGATGGACAGTGATCTTAGAATGAATTCGGATGAACTGTGATCTCAGATGGACTTTGGATGGTCTGTAATCTCAGAACGAGTTTGGATGGACAGTGATTTTAGACTGAGTTTGGATGGTCTGCAATCTCAGACTGAGTTTGGATGTTGAGTAATCTCAGACTGAGTTTGGAAGGTCAGTGAACTCAGCCTGAGTTTGGATGTACAGTCACATCAGATGTACATAGAATGGTAAGTTTAGATGGAGTGTGAGCTCAGACTGAGTTTGGATGGTCAGTGATCTCTGACTGAGTTTGGATCGACAGTGCTCTCAGATGGAATTTGGATGGACAGTGATCTTAGATTGAGTTTGGATGTACAGTGATCTCAGAAGGACTTTGGATGGTCAGTGATCTCTGACTGAGTTTGGATCGACAGTTATCATAGACTGAGTTTGTATGGACAGTAATATCAGACTGAATTTCGATGGTCTGTGATCTCAGATCGACTTTGGATGGTCAGTAATCTCAGAATGAGTTTGGATGGACAGTAATCTCAGACTGAGTTTGGATGGTCAGTGATGTCAGACTGAGTTTGGATGGTCAGTGAACTCATACGGAGTTTGGATGGTCAGTGATACAAGAATGAGTCTTAATGGACAGTAATATCAGATGCACATTGAATGGTCCGTTTAGATGGACATTGATCTCTGATTGAGCTTGGATCGACAGTGATCTTAGAATGAGTTTGGATGAACAGTGATCTCAGACGGACTTTGGTTGTTCTGTAATCTCAGAATTAGTTTGGATGGACAGTGATTTTAGAATGAGTTTGGATGGTCACTAATCTCAGACTGAGTTTGGATGTTCAGTAATCTCAGACTGAGTTTGGATGCTCAGTGATCTCTGACTGAGTTTTGATCGACAGTGCTCTCAGAAGGAATTTCGATGGACTGTGATCTTAGATTGAGTTTGGATGTACAGTGATCTCAGAAGGACTTTGGATGGTCAGTAATCTCAGAATGAGTTTGGATCGGCAGTGATTTTACACTGAGATTGGATGGTCTGTAATCTCAAACTGAGATTGGATGGTCAGTAATCTCAGACTGAGTTTGGATGGTCTGTGATCTCTGACTGAGTTTGGATCGTCAGTGATCTCAGACTGAGTTTGGATGACAGTGACATCAGATGCACATCGAATGGTTAGTTTAGATGGTCAGTGATCTCTGACTGAGTTTGGATCGACAGTGATCTTAGACTGAGTTTGTATGGACAGTAATATCAGACTGAGTTTGGATGGTCAGTGATCTCAGATGCACTTTGGATGGTCAGTAGTCTCAGACTGAGTTTGGATGGACAGTAATCTCAGACTGCGTTTGGATGGTCAATGATGTCAGACTGAGTTTGGATGGTCAGTGATCTCAGATGGACTTTGGATGGTCAGTAATCTCAGAATGAGTTTGGATGGACAGTGAGTTTAGACTGAGTTTGGATGGTCAGTAAACTCAGACTGAGTTTGGATGGTCAGTGATCTCAGACAGAGTTTGGATGGTCAGTGATCTCAGCCTGAGTTTGGATGTACAGTGACATCAGATGTACATAGAATGGTAAGTTTAGATGGACAGTGATCTCTGACTGAGTTTGGATCGACAGTGCTCTCAGATGGAATTTGGATGGACAGTGATCTTAGATTGAGTTTGGATGTACAGTGATCTCAGAAGGACTTTGGATGGTCAGTAATCTCAGAATGAGTTTGGATGGGCAGTGATTTTACACTGAGATTGGATGGTCAGTAATCTCAAACTGAGATTGGATGGTCAGTAATCTCAGACTGAGTTTGGATGGTCAGTGATCTCTGACTGAGTTTGGATCGTCAGTGATCTCAGACTGAGTTTGGATGACAGTGACATCAGATGCACATCGAATGGTTAGTTTAGATGGTCAGTGATCTCTGACTGAGTTTGGATCGACAGTGATCTTAGACTGAGTTTGTATGGACAGTAATATCAGACTGAGTTTGGATGGTCAGTGATCTCAGGTGGACTTTGGATGGTCAGTAATCTCAGACTGAGTTTGGATGGACTGTAATCTCAGACTGAGTTTGGATGGTCAATGATGTCAGACTGAGTTTGGATGGTCAGTGATCTCAGATGGACTTTGGATGGTCAGTAATCTCAGAATGAATTTGGATGGACAGTGAGTTTAGACTGAGTTTGGATGGTCAGTAAACTCAGACTGAGTTTGGATGGTCAGTGATCTCAGACAGAGTTTGGATGGTCAGTGATCTCATACGGAGTTTGGATGGTCAGTGATATAAGAATGAGTCTTAATGGACAGTAATATCAGATGCACATTGAATGGTCTGTTTAGATGGACAGTGATCTCTGAATGAGTTTGGATCGACAGTGATCATGGACTGAGTTTGGATGAACAGTGATCTCAGATGGACTTTGGATGGTCTGTACTCTCAGAGCGAGTTTGGATGCACAGTGATTTTAGAGTGAGTTTATATGGTCTGCAATCTCAGACTGAGTTTGGATGTTGAGTAATCTCAGACTGAGCTATGGATGGTCAGTGATCTCAGCCTGAGTTTTGATGTACAGTGACATCAGATGTACATAGAATGGTAAATTTAGATGGACAGTGATCACAGACTGAGTTTGGATGGTCAGTGATGTCAGACTGAGTTTGGATCGACAGTGCTCTCAGATGGAATTTGGATGGACAGTGATCTTAGATTGAGTTTGGATGTACAGTGATCTCAGAAGGACTTTGGATGTTCAGTAATCTCAGAATGAGTTTGGATGGACAGTGATTTTACACTGAGATTGGATGGTCAGTAATCTCAGACTGAGATTGGATGGTCAGTAATCTCAGACTGAGTTTTGATGGTCAGTGATCTCTGACTGAGTTTGGATGGTCAGTGATCTCAGACTGAGTTTGGATTGACAGTGACATCAGATGCACATCGAATGGTTAGTTTAGATGGACAGTGATGTCTGAATGCGTTTGGATTGACAGTGATCTTATACAGCGTATGGATGGACAGTAATCTCAGACTGAGTTTGGATGGACAGTGATCTTAGAATGAGTTCGGATGAACAGTGATCTCAGATGGACTTTGGATGGTCTGTAATCTCAGAATGAGTTTGGATGGACAGTGATTTTAGACTGAGTTTGGATGGTCTGCAATCTCAGACTGAGTTTGGATGTTGAGTAATCTCAGACTGAGTTTGGATGGTCAGTGAACTCAGCCTGAGTTTGGATGTACAGTCACATCAGATGTACATAGAATGGTAAGTTTAGATGTACAGTGATCTCAGACTGAGTTTGGATGGTCAGTGATCTCTGACTGAGTTTGGATCGACAGTGCTCTCAGATGGAATTTGGATGGACAGTGATCTTAGATTGAGTTTGGATGTACAGTGATCTCAGAAGGACTTTGGATGGTCAGTAATCTCAGAATGAGTTTGGATGGGCAGTGATTTTACACTGAGATTTGATGGTCAGTAATCTCAGACTGAGATTGGATGGTCAGAAATCTTTGACTGAGTTTTTGTCATTGATCTCTGACTGAGTTTGGATGGTCAGTGATCTCAAACTGAGTTTGGATCGACAGTGCTCTCAGGTGGAATTTGGATGGACAGTGATCTTAGATTGAGTTTGGATGGTCAGTAATCTCAGAATGAGTTTGGATGGACAGTGATTTTACACTGAGATTGGATGGTCAGTAATCTCAGACTGAGATTGGAAGGTCAGTAATCTCAGACTGAGTTTGGATGGTCAGTGATCTCTGACTGATTTTGGATGGTCAGTGATCTCAGACTGAGTTTGGATTGACAGTGACATCAGATGCACATCGAATGGTTAGTTTAGATGGACAGTGATGTCTGAATGCGTTTGGATTGACAGTGATCTTATACAGCGTATGGATGGACAGTAATCTCAGACTGAGTTTGGATGGACAGTGATCTTAGAATGAGTTCGGATGAACAGTGATCTCAGATGGACTTTGGATGGTCTGTAATCTCAGACCGAGTTTGGATGGACAGTGATTTTAGACTGAATTTCGATGGTCTGTGATCTCAGATCGACTTTGGATGGTCAGTAATCTCAGAATGAGTTTGGATGGACAGTAATCTCAGACTGAGTTTGGATGGTCAGTGATGTCAGACTGAGTTTGGATGGTCAGTGAACTCATACGGAGTTTGGATGGTCAGTGATATAAGAATGAGTCTTAATGGACAGTAATATCAGATGCACATTGAATGGTCCGTTTAGATGGACATTGATCTCTGATTGAGCTTGGATCGACAGTGATCTTAGACTGAGTTTGGATGAACAGTGATCTCAGATGGACTTTGGTTGTTCTGTAATCTCAGAATTAGTTTGGATGGACAGTGATTATAGAATGAGTTTGGATGGTCACTAATCTCAGACTGATTTTGGATGTTCAGTAATCTCAGACTGAGTTTGGATGCTCAGTGATCTCTGACTGAGTTTTGATCGACAGTGCTCTCAGAAGGAATTTCGATGGACTGTGATCTTAGATTGAGTTTGGATGTACAGTGATCTCAGAAGGACTTTGGATGGTCAGTAATCTCAGAATGAGTTTGGATCGGCAGTGATTTTACACTGAGATTGGATGGTCAGTAATCTCAAACTGAGATTGGATGGTCAGTAATCTCAGACTGAGTTTGGATGGTCAGTGATCTCTGACTGAGTTTGGATCGTCAGTGATCTCAGACTGAGTTTGGATGACAGTGACATCAGATGCACATCGAATGGTTAGTTTAGATGGTCAGTGATCTCTGACTGAGTTTGGATCGACAGTGATCTTAGACTGAGTTTGTATTGACAGTAATATCAGACTGAGTTTGGATGGTCAGTGATCTCAGATGCACTTTGGATGGTCAGTAGTCTCAGACTGAGTTTGGATGGACAGTAATCTCAGACTGAGTTTGGATGGTCAATGATGTCAGACTGAGTTTGGATGGTCAGTGATCTCAGATGGACTTTGGATGGTCAGTAATCTCAGAATGAGTTTGGATGGACAGTGAGTTTAGACTGAGTTTGGATGGTCAGTAAACTCAGACTGAGTTTGGATGGTCAGTGATCTCAGACAGAGTTTGGATGGTCAGTGATCTCATACGGAGTTTGGATGGTCAGTGATATAAGAATGAGTCTTAATGGACTTTAATATCAGATGCGCATTGAATGGTCCGTTTAGATGGACAGTGATCTCTGAATGAGTTTGGATCGACAGTGATCATGGACTGAGTTTGGATGAACAGTGATCTCAGATGGACTTTGGATGGTCTGTACTCTCAGAACGAGTTTGTATGCACAGTGATTTTAGACTGAGTTTATATGGTCTGCAATCTCAGACTGAGTTTGGATGTTGAGTAATCTCAGACTGAGCTATGAATGGTCAGTGATCTCAGCCTGAGTTTTGATGTACAGTGACATCAGATGTACATAGAATGGTAAGTTTAGATGGACAGTGATCACAGACTGAGCTTGGATGGTCAGTGATCTCTGACTGAGTTTGGATCGACAGTGCTCTCAGATGGAATTTGGATGGACAGTGATCTTAGATTGAGTTTGGATGTACAGTGATCTCAGAAGGCCTTTGGATGGTCAGTAATCTCAGAATGAGTTTGGATGGAAAGTGATTTTACACTGAGATTGGATGGACAGTAATCTCAGACTGAGATTGGATGGTCAGTAATCTCAGACTGAGTTTGGATGGTCAGTGATCTCTGACTGATTTTGGATGGTCAGTGATCTCAGACTGAGTTTGGATTGACAGTGACATCAGATGCACATCGAATGGTTAGTTTAGATGGATAGGGATGTCTGAATGCGTTGGAATTGACAGTGATCTTATGCAGCGTATGGATGGACAGTAATCTAAGACTGAGTTTGGATGGACAGTGATCTTAGAATGAATTCGGATGAACTGTGATCTCAGATGGACTTTGGATGGTCTGTAATCTCAGAACGAGTTTGGATGGACAGTGATTTTAGACTGAGTTTGGATGGTCTGCAATCTCAGACTGAGTTTGGATGTTGAGTAATCTCAGACTGAGTTTGGAAGGTCAGTGAACTCAGCCTGAGTTTGGATGTACAGTCACATCAGATGTACATAGAATGGTAAGTTTAGATGGAGTGTGAGCTCAGACTGAGTTTGGATGGTCAGTGATCTCTGACTGAGTTTGGATCGACAGTGCTCTCAGATGGAATTTGGATGGACAGTGATCTTAGATTGAGTTTGGATGTACAGTGATCTCAGAAGGACTTTGGATGGTCAGTGATCTCTGACTGAGTTTGGATCGACAGTTATCATAGACTGAGTTTGTATGGACAGTAATATCAGACTGAATTTCGATGGTCTGTGATCTCAGATCGACTTTGGATGGTCAGTAATCTCAGAATGAGTTTGGATGGACAGTAATCTCAGACTGAGTTTGGATGGTCAGTGATGTCAGACTGAGTTTGGATGGTCAGTGAACTCATACGGAGTTTGGATGGTCAGTGATATAAGAATGAGTCTTAATGGACACTAATATCAGATGCACATTGAATGGTCCGTTTAGATGGACAATGATCTCTGATTGAGCTTGGATCGACAGTGTTCTTAGACTGAGTTTGGATGAACAGTGATCTCAGATGGACTTTGGTTGTTCTGTAATCTCCGAATTAGTTTGGATGGACAGTGATTTTAGAATGAGTTTGGATGGTCACTAATCTCAGACTGAGTTTGGATGTTCAGTAATCTCAGACTGAGTTTGGATGCTCAGTGATCTCAGCCTGAGTTTGGATGTACAGTGACATCAGATGTACATAGAATGGTAAGTTTAGATGGACAGTGATCGCAGACTGAGTTTGGATGCTCAGTGATCTCAGCCTGAGTTTGGATGTACAGTGACATCAGATGTACATAGAATGGTAAGTTTAGATGGACAGTGATCTCAGACTGAGTTTGGATGGTCAGTGATCTCTGACTGAGTTTGGATCGTCAGTGATCTCAGACTGAGTTTGGATGACAGTGACATCAGATGCACATCGAATGGTTAGTTTAGATGGTCAGTGATCTCTGACTGAGTTTGGATCAACAGTGATCTTAGACTGAGTTTGTATGGACAGTAATATCAGACTGAGTTTGGATGGTCAGTGATCTCAGATGGACTTTGGATGGTCAGTAATCTCAGACTGAGTTTGGATGGACAGTAATCTCAGACTGAGTTTGGATGGTCAATGATGTCAGACTGAGTTTGGATGTTCAGTGATCTCAGATGGACTTTGGATGGTCAGTAATCTCAGAACGAGTTTGGATGGACAGTGAGTTTAGACTGAGTTTGGATGGTCAGTAAACTCAGACTGAGTTTGGATGGTCAGTGATCTCAGACAGAGTTTGGATGGTCAGTGATCTCATACGGAGTTTGGATGGTCAGTGATATAAGAATGAGTCTTAATGGACAGTAATATCAGATGCACATTGAATGGTCTGTTTAGATGGACAGTGATCTCTGAATGTGTTTGGATCGACAGTGATCATGGACTGAGTTTGGATGAACAGTGATCTCAGATGGACTTTGGATGGTCTGTACTCTCAGAGCGAGTTTGGATGCACACTGATTTTAGAGTGAGTTTATATGGTCTGCAATCTCAGACTGAGTTTGGATGTTGAGTAATCTCAGACTGAGCTATGGATGGTCAGTGATCTCAGCCTGAGTTTTGATGTACAGTGACATCAGATGTACATAGAATGGTAAGTTTAGATGGACAGTGATCACAGACTGAGTTTGGATGATCAGTGATCTCTGACTGAGTTTGGATCGACAGGGCTCTCAGATGGAATTTGGATGGACAGTGATCTTAGATTGAGTTTGGATGTACAGTGATCTCAGAAGGACTTTGGATGGTCAGTAATCTCAGAATGAGTTTGGATGGACAGTGTTTTTACACTGAGATTGGATGGTCAGTAATCTCAGACTGAGATTGGATGGTCAGTAATCTCAGACTGAGTTTGGAAAGTCAGTGATCTCTGACTGATTTTGGATGGTCAGTGATCTCAGAATGAGTTTGGATGGGCAGTGGTTTTGACACTGAGATTTGATGGTCAATGATCTCAGACTGAGTTTGGATCGACAGTGCTCTCAGATGGAATTTGGATGGACAGTGATCTTAGATTGAGTTTGGATGGTCAGTAATCTCAGAATGAGTTTGGATGGACAGTGATTTTACAATGAGATTGGATGGTCAGTAATCTCAGACTGAGATTGGAAGGTCAGTAATCTCAGACTGAGTTTGGATGGTCAGTGATCTCTGACTGATTTTGGATGGTCAGTGATCTCAGACTGAGTTTGGATTGACAGTGACATCAGATGCACATCGAATGGTTAGTTTAGATGGACAGTGATGTCTGAATGCGTTTGGATTGACAGTGATCTTATACAGCGTATGGAAGGACAGTAATCTCAGACTGAGTTTGGATGGACAGTGATCTTAGAATGAGTTCGGATGAACAGTGATCTCAGATGGACTTTGGATGGTCTGTAATCTCAGAACGAGTTTGGATGGACAGTGATTTTAGACTGAATTTCGATGGTCTGTGATCTCAGATCGACTTTGGATGGTCAGTAATCTCAGAATGAGTTTGGATGGACAGTAATCTCAGACTGAGTTTGGATGGTCAGTGATGTCAGACTGAGTTTGGATGGTCAATGAACTCATACGGAGTTTGGATGGTCAGTGATATAAGAATGAGTCTTAATGGACAGTAATATCAGATGCACATTGAATGGTCCGTTTAGATGGACATTGATCTCTGATTGAGCTTGGATCGACAGTGATCTTAGACTGAGTTTGGATGAACAGTGATCTCAGATGGACTTTGGTTGTTCTGTAATCTCAGAATGAGTTTGGATGGACAGTGATTTTAGAATGAGTTTGGATGGTCACTAATCTCAGACTGAGTTTGGATGTTCAGTAATCTCAGACTGAGTTTGGATGCTCAGTGATCTCAGCCTGAGTTTGGATGTACAGTGACATCAGATGTACATAGAATGGTAAGTTTGGATGGACAGTGATCTCAGACTGAGTTTGGATGGTCAGTGATCTCTGACTGAGTTTTGATCGACAGTGCTCTCAGATGGAATTTGGATGGACAGTGATCTTAGATTGAGTTTGGATGTACAGTGATCTCAGAAGGACTTTGGATGGTCAGTAATCTCAGAATGAGTTTGGATGGGCAGTGATTTTACCCTGAGATTGGATGGTCAGTAATCTCAAACTGAGATTGGATGGTCAGTAATCTCAGAGTGAGTTTGGACGTTCAGTAATCTCAGACTGAGTTTGGATGGGCAGTGATTTTACACTGAGATTGGATGGTCAGTAATCTCAAACTGAGATTGGATGGTCAGTAATCTCAGACTGAGTTTGGATGGTCATTGATATCTGACTGAGTTTGGATCGTCAGTGATCTCAGACAGAGTTTGGATGACAGTGACATCAGATGCACATCGAATAGTTAGTTTAGATGGTCAGTGATCTCTGACTGAGTTTGGATCGACAGTGATCTTAGACTGAGTTTGTATGGACAGTAATATCAGACTGAGTTTGGATGGTCAGTGATCTCTGACTGAGTTTGGATCGACAGTGCTCTCAGATGGAATTTGGATGGACAGTGATCTTAGATTGAGTTTGGATGTAGAGTGATCTCAGAAGGACTTTGGATGGTCAGTGATCTCTGACTGAGTTTGGATCGACAGTGATCTTAGACTGAGTTTGTATGGACAGTAATATCAGATTGAATTTGGATGGTCAGTGATCTCACATGGACTTTGGATGGTCAGTAATCTCAGAATGAGTTTGGATGGACAGTAATCTCAGACTGAGTTTGGATGGTCAGTGATGTCAGACTGAGTTTGGATCGACAGTGCTCTCAGATGGAATTTGGATGGACAGTGATCTTAGATTGAGTTTGGATGTACAGTGATCTCAGAAGGACTTTGGATGTTCAGTAATCTCAGAATGAGTGTGGATGCACAGTGATTTTACACTGAGATTGGATGGTCAGTAATCTCAGACTGAGATTGGATGGTCAGTAATCTCAGACTGAGTTTGGATGGTCAGTGATCTCTGACTGATTTTGGATGGTCAGTGATCTCAGACTGAGTTTGGATTGACAGTGACATCAGATGCACATCGAATGGTTAGTTTAGATGGACAGTGATGTCTGAATGCGTTTGTATTGACAGTGATCTTATACAGCGTATGGATGGACAGTAATCTCAGACTGAGTTTGGATGAACAGTGATCTTAGAATGAGTTCAGATGAACAGTGATCTCAGATGGACTTTGGATGGTCTGTAATCTCAGAACGAGTTTGGATGGACAGTGATTTTAGACTGAGTTTGGATGGTCTGCAATCTCAGACTGAGTTTGGATGTTGAGTAATCTCAGACTGAGTTTGGATGGTCAGTGAACTCAGCCTGAGTTTGGATGTACAGTCACATCAGATGTACATAGAATGGTAAGTTTAGATGGACAGTGAGCTCAGACTGAGTTTGGATGGTCAGTGATCTCTGACTGAGTTTGGATCGACAGTGCTCTCAGATGGAATTTGGATGGACAGTGATCTTAGATTGAGTTTGGATGTACAGTGATCTCAGAAGGACTTTGGATGGTCAGTGATCTCTGACTGAGTTTGGATCGACAGTTATCATAGACTGAGTTTGTATGGACAGTAATATCAGACTGAATTTCGATGGTCTGTGATCTCAGATCGACTTTGGATGGTCAGTAATCTCAGAATGAGTTTGGATGGACAGTAATCTCAGACTGAGTTTGGATGGTCAGTGAACTCATACGGAGTTTGGATGGTCAGTGATATAAGAATGAGTCTTAATGGACAGTAATATCAGATGCACATTGAATGGTCCGTTTAGATGGACAGTGATCTCTGATTGAGCTTGGATCGACAGTGATCTTAGACTGAGTTTGGATGAACAGTGATCTCAGATGGACTTTGGTTGTTCTGTAATCTCAGAATGAGTTTGGATGGACAGTGATTTTAGAATGAGTTTGGATGGTCACTAATCTCAGACTGAGTTTGGATGTTCAGTGATCTCAGCCTGAGTTTGGATGTACAGTGACATCAGATGTACATAGAATGGTAAGTTTAGATGGACAGAGATCGCAGGCTGAGTTTGGATGGTCAGTGATCTCTGACTGAGTTTTGATCGACAGTGTTCTCAGATGGAATTTGGATGGACAGTGATCTTAGATTGAGTTTGGATGTACAGTGATCTCAGAAGGACTTTCGATGGTCAGTAATCTCAGAATGAGTTTGGATGGGCAGTGATTTTACACTGAGATTGGATGGTCAGTAATCTCAAACTGAGATTGGATGGTCAGTAATCTCAGACTGAGTTTGGATGGTCAGTGATCTCTGACTGAGTTTGGATCGTCAGTGATCTCAGACAGAGTTTGGATGACAGTGACATCAGATGCACATCGAATAGTTAGTTTAGATGGTCAGTGTTCTCTGACTGAGTTTGGATCGACAGTGATCTTAGACTGAGTTTGTATGGACAGTAATATCAGACTGAGTTTGGATGGTCAGTGATCTAAGATGGACTTTGGATGGTCAGTAATCTCAGACTGAGTTTGGATGGACAGTAATCTCAGACTGAGTTTAGATGGTCAATGATGTCAGACTGAGTTTGGATGGTCAGTGATCTCAGATGGACTTTGGATGGTCAGTAATATCAGAATGAGTTTGGATGGACAGTGAGTTTAGACTGAGTTTGGATGGTCAGTAAACTCAGACTGAGTTTGGATGGTCAGTGATCTCAGACAGAGTTTGGATGGTCAGTGATCTCATACGGAGTTTGGATGGTCAGTGATATAAGAATGAGTCTTAATGGACAGTAATATCAGATGCACATTGAATGGTCCGTTTAGATGGACAGTGATCTCTGATTGAGCTTGGATCGACAGTGATCTTAGACTGAGTTTGGATGAACATTGATCTCAGATGGACATTGGGTGGTCAGTAATCTCAGAATGAGTTTGGATGGGCAGTGATTTTACACTGAGATTTGATGGTCAGTAATCTCAGACTGAGATTGGATGGTCAGTAATCTTTGACTGAGTTTTTGTCATTGATCTCTGACTGAGTTTGGATGGTCAGTGATCTCAGACTGAGTTTGGATTGACAGTGACATCACATGCACATCGAATGGTTAGTTTAGATGGACAGTGATCTCTGATTTAGCTTGGATCGACAGTGATCTTAGACTGAGTTTGGATGAACATTGATCTCAGATGGACATTGGGTGGTCAGTAATCTCAGAATGAGTTTGGATGGGCAGTGATTTTACACTGAGATTTGATGGTCAGTAATCTCAGACTGAGATTGGATGGTCAGTAATCTTTGACTGAGTTTTTGTCATTGATCTCTGACTGAGTTTGGATGGTCAGTGATCTCAGACTGAGTTTGGATTGACAGTGACATCAGATGCACATCGAATGGTTAGTTTAGATGGACAGTGATCTCTGAATGAGTTTGGATTGACAGTGATCTTAGACTGCGTATGGATGGACAGTAATCTGAGACTGAGTTTGGATGGACAGTGATCTTAGACTGAGTTTGGATGATCAGTGATCTCAGATGGACTTTGGTTGTTCTGTAATCTCAGACTGAGTTTGGATGGTCAGTGAACTCAGCCTGAGTTTGGATGTACAGTCACATCAGATGTACATAGAATGGTAAGTTTAGATGGACAGTGAGCTCAGACTGAGTTTGGATGGTCAGTGATCTCTGACTGAGTTTGGATCGACAGTGCTCTCAGATGGAATTTGGATGGACAGTGATCTTAGATTGAATTTGGATGAACAGTGATCTCAGAAGGACTTTGGATGGTCAGTGATCTCTGACTGAGTTTGGATCGACAGTTATCATAGACTGAGTTTGTATGGACAGTAATATCAGACTGAATTTCGATGGTCTGTGATCTCAGATCGACTTTGGATGGTCAGTAATCTCAGAATGAGTTTGGATGGACAGTAATCTCAGACTGAGTTTGGATGGTCAGTGAACTCATACGGAGTTTGGATGGTCAGTGATATAAGAATGAGTCTTAATGGACAGTAATATCAGATGCACATTGAATGGTCCGTTTAGATGGACAGTGATCTCTGATTAAGCTTGGATCGACAGTGATCTTAGACTGAGTTTGGATGAACATTGATCTCAGATGGACATTGGGTGGTCAATAATCTCAGAATGAGTTTTGATGGGCAGTGATTTTACACTGAGATTTGATGGTCAGTAATCTCAGACTGAGATTGGATGGTCAGTAATCTTTGACTGAGTTTTTGTCATTGATCTCTGACTGAGTTTGGATGGTCAGTGATCTCAGACTGAGTTTGGATTGACAGTGACATCACATGCACATCGAATGGTTAGTTTAGATGGACAGTGATCTCTGATTGAGCTTGGATCGACAGTGATCTTAGACTGAGTTTGGATGAACATTGATCTCAGATGGACATTGGGTGGTCAGTAATCTCAGAATGAGTTTGGATGGGCAGTGATTTTACACTGAGATTTGATGGTCAGTAATCTCAGACTGAGATTGGATGGTCAGTAATCTTTGACTGAGTTTTTGTCATTGATCTCTGACTGAGTTTGGATGGTCAGTGATCTCAGACTGAGTTTGGATTGACAGTGACATCAGATGCACATCGAATGGTTAGTTTAGATGGACAGTGATCTCTGAATGAGTTTGGATTGACAGTGATCTTAGACTGCGTATGGATGGACAGTAATCTCAGAGAGAGTTTGGATGGACAGTGATCTTAGACTGAGTTTGGATGATCAGTGATCTCAGATGGACTTTGGTTGTTCTGTAATCTCAGACTGAGTTTGGATGGTCAGTGAACTCAGCCTGAGTTTGGATGTACAGTCACATCAGATGTACATAGAATGGTAAGTTTAGATGGACAGTGAGCTCAGACTGAGTTTGGATGGTCAGTGATCTCTGACTGAGTTTGGATCGACAGTGCTCTCAGATGGAATTTGGATGGACAGTGATCTTAGATTGAATTTGGATGTACAGTGATCTCAGAAGGACTTTGGATGGTCAGTGATCTCTGACTGAGTTTGGATCGACAGTTATCATAGACTGAGTTTGTATGGACAGTAATATCAGACTGAATTTCGATGGTCTGTGATCTCAGATCGACTTTGGATGGTCAGTAATCTCAGAATGAGTTTGGATGGACAGTAATCTCAGACTGAGTTTGGATGGTCAGTGAACTCATACGGAGTTTGGATGGTCAGTGATATAAGAATGAGTCTTAATGGACAGTAATATCAGATGCACATTGAATGGTCCGTTTAGAAGGACAGTGATCTCTGATTGAGCTTGGATCGAGAGTGATCTTAGACTGAGTTTGGATGAACAGTGATCTCAGATGGACTTTGGTTGTTCTGTAATCTCAGAATGAGTTTGGATGGACAGTGATTTTAGAATGAGTTTGGATGGTCACTAATCTCAGACTGAGTTTGGATGTTCAGTAATCTCAGACTGAGTTTGGATGGTCAGTGATCTCAGCCTGAGTTTTGATGTACAGTGACATCAGATGTACATAGAATGGTAAGTTTAGATGGACAGTGATCACAGACTGAGCTTGGATGGTCAGTGATCTCTGACTGAGTTTGGATCGACAGTGCTCTCAGATGGAATTTGGATGGACAGTGATCTTAGATTGAGTTTGGATGTACAGTGATCTCAGAAGGCCTTTGGATGGTCAGTAATCTCAGAATGAGTTTGGATGGAAAGTGATTTTACACTGAGATTGGATGGACAGTAATCTCAGACTGAGATTGGATGGTCAGTAATCTCAGACTGAGTTTGGATGGTCAGTGATCTCTGACTGATTTTGGATGGTCAGTGATCTCAGACTGAGTTTGGATTGACAGTGACATCAGATGCACATCGAATGGTTAGTTTAGATGGACAGGGATGTCTGAATGCGTTGGAATTGACAGTGATCTTATGCAGCGTATGGATGGACAGTAATCTAAGACTGAGTTTGGATGGACAGTGATCTTAGAATGAATTCGGATGAACTGTGATCTCAGATGGACTTTGGATGGTCTGTAATCTCAGAACGAGTTTGGATGGACAGTGATTTTAGACTGAGTTTGGATGGTCTGCAATCTCAGACTGAGTTTGGATGTTGAGTAATCTCAGACTGAGTTTGGAAGGTCAGTGAACTCAGCCTGAGTTTGGATGTACAGTCACATCAGATGTACATAGAATGGTAAGTTTAGATGGAGTGTGAGCTCAGACTGAGTTTGGATGGTCAGTGATCTCTGACTGAGTTTGGATCGACAGTGCTCTCAGATGGAATTTGGATGGACAGTGATCTTAGATTGAGTTTGGATGTACAGTGATCTCAGAAGGACTTTGGATGGTCAGTGATCTCTGACTGAGTTTGGATCGACAGTTATCATAGACTGAGTTTGTATGGACAGTAATATCAGACTGAATTTCGATGGTCTGTGATCTCAGATCGACTTTGGATGGTCAGTAATCTCAGAATGAGTTTGGATGGACAGTAATCTCAGACTGAGTTTGGATGGTCAGTGATGTCAGACTGAGTTTGGATGGTCAGTGAACTCATACGGAGTTTGGATGGTCAGTGATATAAGAATGAGTCTTAATGGACACTAATATCAGATGCACATTGAATGGTCCGTTTAGATGGACAATGATCTCTGATTGAGCTTGGATCGACAGTGTTCTTAGACTGAGTTTGGATGAACAGTGATCTCAGATGGACTTTGGTTGTTCTGTAATCTCAGAATTAGTTTGGATGGACAGTGATTTTAGAATGAGTTTGGATGGTCACTAATCTCAGACTGAGTTTGGATGTTCAGTAATCTCAGACTGAGTTTGGATGCTCAGTGATCTCAGCCTGAGTTTGGATGTACAGTGACATCAGATGTACATAGAATGGTAAGTTTAGATGGACAGTGATCGCAGACTGAGTTTGGATGCTCAGTGATCTCAGCCTGAGTTTGGATGTACAGTGACATCAGATGTACATAGAATGGTAAGTTTAGATGGACAGTGATCTCAGACTGAGTTTGGATGGTCAGTGATCTCTGACTGAGTTTGGATCGTCAGTGATCTCAGACTGAGTTTGGATGACAGTGACATCAGATGCACATCGAATGGTTAGTTTAGATGGTCAGTGATCTCTGACTGAGTTTGGATCAACAGTGATCTTAGACTGAGTTTGTATGGACAGTAATATCAGACTGAGTTTGGATGGTCAGTGATCTCAGATGGACTTTGGATGGTCAGTAATCTCAGACTGAGTTTGGATGGACAGTAATCTCAGACTGAGTTTGGATGGTCAATGATGTCAGACTGAGTTTGGATGTTCAGTGATCTCAGATGGACTTTGGATGGTCAGTAATCTCAGAACGAGTTTGGATGGACAGTGAGTTTAGACTGAGTTTGGATGGTCAGTAAACTCAGACTGAGTTTGGATGGTCAGTGATCTCAGACAGAGTTTGGATGGTCAGTGATCTCATACGGAGTTTGGATGGTCAGTGATATAAGAATGAGTCTTAATGGACAGTAATATCAGATGCACATTGAATGGTCTGTTTAGATGGACAGTGATCTCTGAATGAGTTTGGATCGACAGTGATCATGGACTGAGTTTGGATGAACAGTGATCTCAGATGGACTTTGGATGGTCTGTACTCTCAGAGCGAGTTTGGATGCACAGTGATTTTAGAGTGAGTTTATATGGTCTGCAATCTCAGACTGAGTTTGGATGTTGAGTAATCTCAGACTGAGCTATGGATGGTCAGTGATCTCAGCCTGAGTTTTGATGTACAGTGACATCAGATGTACATAGAATGGTAAGTTTAGATGGACAGTGATCACAGACTGAGTTTGGATGATCAGTGATCTCTGACTGAGTTTGGATCGACAGGGCTCTCAGATGGAATTTGGATGGACAGTGATCTTAGATTGAGTTTGGATGTACAGTGATCTCAGAAGGACTTTGGATGGTCAGTAATCTCAGAATGAGTTTGGATGGACAGTGTTTTTACACTGAGATTGGATGGTCAGTAATCTCAGACTGAGATTGGATGGTCAGTAATCTCAGACTGAGTTTGGAAAGTCAGTGATCTCTGACTGATTTTGGATGGTCAGTGATCTCAGAATGAGTTTGGATGGGCAGTGGTTTTGACACTGAGATTTGATGGTCAATGATCTCAGACTGAGTTTGGATCGACAGTGCTCTCAGATGGAATTTGGATGGACAGTGATCTTAGATTGAGTTTGGATGGTCAGTAATCTCAGAATGAGTTTGGATGGACAGTGATTTTACAATGAGATTGGATGGTCAGTAATCTCAGACTGAGATTGGAAGGTCAGTAATCTCAGACTGAGTTTGGATGGTCAGTGATCTCTGACTGATTTTGGATGGTCAGTGATCTCAGACTGAGTTTGGATTGACAGTGACATCAGATGCACATCGAATGGTTAGTTTAGATGGACAGTGATGTCTGAATGCGTTTGGATTGACAGTGATCTTATACAGCGTATGGATGGACAGTAATCTCAGACTGAGTTTGGATGGACAGTGATCTTAGAATGAGTTCGGATGAACAGTGATCTCAGATGGACTTTGGATGGTCTGTAATCTCAGAACGAGTTTGGATGGACAGTGATTTTAGACTGAATTTCGATGGTCTGTGATCTCAGATCGACTTTGGATGGTCAGTAATCTCAGAATGAGTTTGGATGGACAGTAATCTCAGACTGAGTTTGGATGGTCAGTGATGTCAGACTGAGTTTGGATGGTCAATGAACTCATACGGAGTTTGGATGGTCAGTGATATAAGAATGAGTCTTAATGGACAGTAATATCAGATGCACATTGAATGGTCCGTTTAGATGGACATTGATCTCTGATTGAGCTTGGATCGACAGTGATCTTAGACTGAGTTTGGATGAACAGTGATCTCAGATGGACTTTGGTTGTTCTGTAATCTCAGAATGAGTTTGGATGGACAGTGATTTTAGAATGAGTTTGGATGGTCACTAATCTCAGACTGAGTTTGGATGTTCAGTAATCTCAGACTGAGTTTGGATGCTCAGTGATCTCAGCCTGAGTTTGGATGTACAGTGACATCAGATGTACATAGAATGGTAAGTTTAGATGGACAGTGATCTCAGACTGAGTTTGGATGGTCAGTGATCTCTGACTGAGTTTTGATCGACAGTGCTCTCAGATGGAATTTGGATGGACAGTGATCTTAGATTGAGTTTGGATGTACAGTGATCTCAGAAGGACTTTGGATGGTCAGTAATCTCAGAATGAGTTTGGATGGGCAGTGATTTTACCCTGAGATTGGATGGTCAGTAATCTCAAACTGAGATTGGATGGTCAGTAATCTCAGAGTGAGTTTGGACGTTCAGTAATCTCAGACTGAGTTTGGATGGGCAGTGATTTTACACTGAGATTGGATGGTCAGTAATCTCAAACTGAGATTGGATGGTCAGTAATCTCAGACTGAGTTTGGATGGTCATTGATATCTGACTGAGTTTGGATCGTCAGTGATCTCAGACAGAGTTTGGATGACAGTGACATCAGATGCACATCGAATAGTTAGTTTAGATGGTCAGTGATCTCTGACTGAGTTTGGATCGACAGTGATCTTAGACTGAGTTTGTATGGACAGTAATATCAGACTGAGTTTGGATGGTCAGTGATCTCTGACTGAGTTTGGATCGACAGTGCTCTCAGATGGAATTTGGATGGACAGTGATCTTAGATTGAGTTTGGATGTAGAGTGATCTCAGAAGGACTTTGGATGGTCAGTGATCTCTGACTGAGTTTGGATCGACAGTGATCTTAGACTGAGTTTGTATGGACAGTAATATCAGATTGAATTTGGATGGTCAGTGATCTCACATGGACTTTGGATGGTCAGTAATCTCAGAATGAGTTTGGATGGACAGTAATCTCAGACTGAGTTTGGATGGTCAGTGATGTCAGACTGAGTTTGGATCGACAGTGCTCTCAGATGGAATTTGGATGGACAGTGATCTTAGATTGAGTTTGGATGTACAGTGATCTCAGAAGGACTTTGGATGTTCAGTAATCTCAGAATGAGTGTGGATGCACAGTGATTTTACACTGAGATTGGATGGTCAGTAATCTCAGACTGAGATTGGATGGTCAGTAATCTCAGACTGAGTTTGGATGGTCAGTGATCTCTGACTGATTTTGGATGGTCAGTGATCTCAGACTGAGTTTGGATTGACAGTGACATCAGATGCACATCGAATGGTTAGTTTAGATGGACAGTGATGTCTGAATGCGTTTGTATTGACAGTGATCTTATACAGCGTATGGATGGACAGTAATCTCAGACTGAGTTTGGATGAACAGTGATCTTAGAATGAGTTCAGATGAACAGTGATCTCAGATGGACTTTGGATGGTCTGTAATCTCAGAACGAGTTTGGATGGACAGTGATTTTAGACTGAGTTTGGATGGTCTGCAATCTCAGACTGAGTTTGGATGTTGAGTAATCTCAGACTGAGTTTGGATGGTCAGTGAACTCAGCCTGAGTTTGGATGTACAGTCACATCAGATGTACATAGAATGGTAAGTTTAGATGGACAGTGAGCTCAGACTGAGTTTGGATGGTCAGTGATCTCTGACTGAGTTTGGATCGACAGTGCTCTCAGATGGAATTTGGATGGACAGTGATCTTAGATTGAGTTTGGATGTACAGTGATCTCAGAAGGACTTTGGATGGTCAGTGATCTCTGACTGAGTTTGGATCGACAGTTATCATAGACTGAGTTTGTATGGACAGTAATATCAGACTGAATTTCGATGGTCTGTGATCTCAGATCGACTTTGGATGGTCAGTAATCTCAGAATGAGTTTGGATGGACAGTAATCTCAGACTGAGTTTGGATGGTCAGTGAACTCATACGGAGTTTGGATGGTCAGTGATATAAGAATGAGTCTTAATGGACAGTAATATCAGATGCACATTGAATGGTCCGTTTAGATGGACAGTGATCTCTGATTGAGCTTGGATCGACAGTGATCTTAGACTGAGTTTGGATGAACAGTGATCTCAGATGGACTTTGGTTGTTCTGTAATCTCAGAATGAGTTTGGATGGACAGTGATTTTAGAATGAGTTTGGATGGTCACTAATCTCAGACTGAGTTTGGATGTTCAGTGATCTCAGCCTGAGTTTGGATGTACAGTGACATCAGATGTACATAGAATGGTAAGTTTAGATGGACAGAGATCGCAGGCTGAGTTTGGATGGTCAGTGATCTCTGACTGAGTTTTGATCGACAGTGTTCTCAGATGGAATTTGGATGGACAGTGATCTTAGATTGAGTTTGGATGTACAGTGATCTCAGAAGGACTTTCGATGGTCAGTAATCTCAGAATGAGTTTGGATGGGCAGTGATTTTACACTGAGATTGGATGGTCAGTAATCTCAAACTGAGATTGGATGGTCAGTAATCTCAGACTGAGTTTGGATGGTCAGTGATCTCTGACTGAGTTTGGATCGTCAGTGATCTCAGACAGAGTTTGGATGACAGTGACATCAGATGCACATCGAATAGTTAGTTTAGATGGTCAGTGATCTCTGACTGAGTTTGGATCGACAGTGATCTTAGACTGAGTTTGTATGGACAGTAATATCAGACTGAGTTTGGATGGTCAGTGATCTAAGATGGACTTTGGATGGTCAGTAATCTCAGACTGAGTTTGGATGGACAGTAATCTCAGACTGAGTTTAGATGGTCAATGATGTCAGACTGAGTTTGGATGGTCAGTGATCTCAGATGGACTTTGGATGGTCAGTAATATCAGAATGAGTTTGGATGGACAGTGAGTTTAGACTGAGTTTGGATGGTCAGTAAACTCAGACTGAGTTTGGATGGTCAGTGATCTCAGACAGAGTTTGGATGGTCAGTGATCTCATACGGAGTTTGGATGGTCAGTGATATAAGAATGAGTCTTAATGGACAGTAATATCAGATGCACATTGAATGGTCCGTTTAGATGGACAGTGATCTCTGATTGAGCTTGGATCGACAGTGATCTTAGACTGAGTTTGGATGAACATTGATCTCAGATGGACATTGGGTGGTCAGTAATCTCAGAATGAGTTTGGATGGGCAGTGATTTTACACTGAGATTTGATGGTCAGTAATCTCAGACTGAGATTGGATGGTCAGTAATCTTTGACTGAGTTTTTGTCATTGATCTCTGACTGAGTTTGGATGGTCAGTGATCTCAGACTGAGTTTGGATTGACAGTGACATCACATGCACATCGAATGGTTAGTTTAGATGGACAGTGATCTCTGATTTAGCTTGGATCGACAGTGATCTTAGACTGAGTTTGGATGAACATTGATCTCAGATGGACATTGGGTGGTCAGTAATCTCAGAATGAGTTTGGATGGGCAGTGATTTTACACTGAGATTTGATGGTCAGTAATCTCAGACTGAGATTGGATGGTCAGTAATCTTTGACTGAGTTTTTGTCATTGATCTCTGACTGAGTTTGGATGGTCAGTGATCTCAGACTGAGTTTGGATTGACAGTGACATCAGATGCACATCGAATGGTTAGTTTAGATGGACAGTGATCTCTGAATGTGTTTGGATTGACAGTGATCTTAGACTGCGTATGGATGGACAGTAATCTGAGACTGAGTTTGGATGGACAGTGATCTTAGACTGAGTTTGGATGATCAGTGATCTCAGATGGACTTTGGTTGTTCTGTAATCTCAGACTGAGTTTGGATGGTCAGTGAACTCAGCCTGAGTTTGGATGTACAGTCACATCAGATGTACATAGAATGGTAAGTTTAGATGGACAGTGAGCTCAGACTGAGTTTGGATGGTCAGTGATCTCTGACTGAGTTTGGATCGACAGTGCTCTCAGATGGAATTTGGATGGACAGTGATCTTAGATTGAATTTGGATGAACAGTGATCTCAGAAGGACTTTGGATGGTCAGTGATCTCTGACTGAGTTTGGATCGACAGTTATCATAGACTGAGTTTGTATGGACAGTAATATCAGACTGAATTTCGATGGTCTGTGATCTCAGATCGACTTTGGATGGTCAGTAATCTCAGAATGAGTTTGGATGGACAGTAATCTCAGACTGAGTTTGGATGGTCAGTGAACTCATACGGAGTTTGGATGGTCAGTGATATAAGAATGAGTCTTAATGGACAGTAATATCAGATGCACATTGAATGGTCCGTTTAGATGGACAGTGATCTCTGATTAAGCTTGGATCGACAGTGATCTTAGACTGAGTTTGGATGAACATTGATCTCAGATGGACATTGGGTGGTCAATAATCTCAGAAAGAGTTTTGATGGGCAGTGATTTTACACTGAGATTGGATGGTCAGTAATCTCAGACTGAGATTGGATGGTCAGTAATCTCAGACTGAGTTTGGATGGTCAGTGATCTCAGACAGAATTTGGATGGTCAGTGATCTCATACGGAGTTTGGATGGTCAGTGATATAGGAATGAGTCTTAATGGACAGTAATATCAGATGCACATTGAATGGTCCGTTTAGATGGACAGTGATCTCTGATTGAGCTTGGATCGACAGTGATCTTAGACTGAGTTTGGATGAACATTGATCTCAGATGGACATTGGGTGGTCAATAATCTCAGAATGAGTTTGGATGGGCAGTGATTTTACACTGAGATTTGATGGTCAGTAATCTCAGACTGAGATTGGATGGTCAGTAATCTTTGACTGAGTTTTTGTCATTGATCTCTGACTGAGTTTGGATGGTCAGTGATCTCAGACTGAGTTTGGATTGACAGTGACATCACATGCACATCGAATGGTTAGTTTAGATGGACAGTGATCTCTGATTGAGCTTGGATCGACAGTGATCTTAGACTGAGTTTGGATGAACATTGATCTCAGATGGACATTGGGTGGTCAGTAATCTCAGAATGAGTTTGGATGGGCAGTGATTTTACACTGAGATTTGATGGTCAGTAATCTCAGACTGAGATTGGATGGTCAGTAATCTTTGACTGAGTTTTTGTCATTGATCTCTGACTGAGTTTGGATGGTCAGTGATCTCAGACTGAGTTTGGATTGACAGTGACATCAGATGCACATCGAATGGTTAGTTTAGATGGACAGTGATCTCTGAATGAGTTTGGATTGACAGTGATCTTAGACTGCCTATGGATGGACAGTAATCTGAGACTGAGTTTGGATGGACAGTGATCTTAGACTGAGTTTGGATGATCAGTGATCTCAGATGGACTTTGGTTGTTCTGTAATCTCAGACTGAGTTTGGATGGTCAGTGAACTCAGCCTGATTTTGGATGTACAGTCACATCAGATGTACATAGAATGGTAAGTTTAGATGGACAGTGAGCTCAGACTGAGTTTGGATGGTCAGTGATCTCTGACTGAGTTTGGATCGACAGTGCTCTCAGATGGAATTTGGATGGACAGTGATCTTAGATTGAGTTTGGATGTACAGTGATCTCAGAAGGACTTTGGATGGTCAGTGATCTCTGACTGAGTTTGGATCGACAGTTATCATAGACTGAGTTTGTATGGACAGTAATATCAGACTGAATTTCGATGGTCTGTGATCTCAGATCGACTTTGGATGGTCAGTAATCTCAGAATGAGTTTGGATGGACAGTAATCTCAGACTGAGTTTGGATGGTCAGTGAACTCATACGGAGTTTGGATGGTCAGTGAAATAAGAATGAGTCTTAATGGACAGTAATATCAGATGCACATTGAATGGTCCGTTTAGATGGACAGTGATCTCTGATTGAGCTTGGATCGAGAGTGATCTTAGACTGAGTTTGGATGAACAGTGATCTCAGATGGACTTTGGTTGTTCTGTAATCTCAGAATGAGTTTGGATGGACAGTGATTTTAGAATGAGTTTGGATGGTCACTAATCTCAGACTGAGTTTGGATGTTCAGTAATCTCAGACTGAGTTTGGATGGTCAGTGATCTCAGCCTGAGTTTGGATGTACAGTGACATCAGATGTACATAGAATGGTAAGTTTAGATGGACAGTGAGCTCAGACTGAGTTTGGATGGTCAGTGATCTCTGACTGAGTTTTGATCGACAGTGCTCTCAGATGGAATTTGGATGGACAGTGATCTTAGATTGAGTTTGGATGTACAGTGATCTCAGAAGGACTTCGGATGGTCAGTAATCTCAGAATGAGTTTGGATGGGCAGTGATTTTACACTGAGATTGGATGGTCAGTAATCTCAAACTGAGATTGGATGGTTAGTAATCTCAGACTGAGTTTGGATGTTCAGTAATCTCAGACTGAGTTTGGATGGGCAGTGATTTTACACTGAGATTGGATGGTCAGTAATCTCAAACTGAGATTGGATGGTCAGTAATCTCAGACTGAGTTTGGATGGTCAGTGATATCTGACTGAGTTTGGATCGTCAGTGATCTCACTCAGAGTTTGGATGACAGTGACATCAGATGCACATCGAATAGTTAGTTTAGATGGTCAGTGATCTCTGACTGAGTTTGGATCGACAGTGATCTTAGACTGAGTTTGTATGGACAGTAATATCAAACTGAATTTCGATGGTCTGTGATCTCAGATCGACTTTGGATGGTCAGTAATCTCAGAATGAGTTTGGATGGACAGTAATCTCAGACTGAGTTTGGATGGTCAGTGAACTCATACGGAGTTTGGATGGTCAGTGATATAAGAATGAGTCTTAATGGACAGTAATATCAGATGCACATTGAATGGTCCGTTTAGAAGGACAGTGATCTCTGATTGAGCTTGGATCGACAGTGATCTTAGACTGAGTTTGGATGAACAGTGATCTCAGATGGACTTTGGTTGTTCTGTAATCTCAGAATGAGTTTGGATGGACAGTGATTTTAGAATGAGTTTGGATGGTCACTAATCTCAGACTGAGTTTGGATGTTCAGTAATCTCAGACTGAGTTTGGATGCTCAGTGATCTCAGCCTGAGTTTGGATGTACAGTGACATCAGATGTACATAGAATGGTAAGTTTAGATGGACAGTGATCTCAGACTGAGTTTGGATGGTCAGTGATCTCTGACTGAGTTTTGATCGACAGTGCTCTCAGATGGAATTTGGATGGACAGTGAACTTAGATTGAGTTTGGATGTACAGTGATCTCAGAAGGACTTTGGATGGTCAGTAATCTCAGAATGAGTTTGGATGGGCAGTGATTTTACACTGAGATTGGATGGTCAGTAATCTCAAATTGAGATTGGATGGTTAGTAATCTCAGACTGAGTTTGGATGTTCAGTAATCTCAGACTGAGTTTGGATGGGCAGTGATTTTACACTGAGATTGGATGGTCAGTAATCTCAAACTGAGATTGGATGGTCAGTAATCTCAGACTGAGTTTGGATGGTCAGTGATATCTGACTGAGTTTGGATCGTCAGTGATCTCAGACAGAGTTTGGATGACAGTGACATCAGATGCACATCGAATAGTTAGTTTAGATGGTCAGTGATCTCTGACTGAGTTTGGATCGACAGTGATCTTAGACTGAGTTTGTATGGAAAGTAATATCAGACTGAGTTTGGATGGTCAGTGATCTCTGACTGAGTTTGGATCGACAGTGCTCTCAGATGGAATTTGGAAGGACAGTGATCTTAGATTGAGTTTGGATGTAGAGTGATCTCAGAAGGACTTTGGATGGTCAGTGATCTCTGACTGAGTTTGGATCGACAGTGATCTTAGACTGAGTTTGTATGGACAGTAATATCAGACTGAATTTTGATGGTCAGTGATCTCACATGGACTTTGGATGGTCAGTGATCTCAGAATGAGTTTGGATGGACAGTAATCTCAGACTGAGTTTGGATGGTCAGTGATGTCAGACTGAGTTTGGATCGACAGTGCTCTCAGATGGAATTTGGATGGACAGTGATCTTAGATTGAGTTTGGATGTACAGTGATCTCAGAAGGACTTTGGATGTTCAGTAATCTCAGAATGAGTTTGGATGCACAGTGATTTTACACTGAGATTGGATGGTCAGTAATCTCAGACTGAGATTGGATGGTCAGTAATCTCAGATTGAGTTTGGATGGTCAGTGATCTCAGACAGAATTTGGATGGTCAGTGATCTCATACGGAGTTTGGATGGTCAGTGATATAGGAATGAGTCTTAATGGACAGTAATATCAGATGCACATTGAATGGTCCGTTTAGATGGACAGTGATCTCTGATTGAGCTTGGATCGACAGTGATCTTAGACTGAGTTTGGATGAACATTGATCTCAGATGGACATTGGGTGGTCAATAATCTCAGAATGAGTTTGGATGGGCAGTGATTTTACACTGAGATTTGATGGTCAGTAATCTCAGACTGAGATTGGATGGTCAGTAATCTTTGACTGAGTTTTTGTCATTGATCTCTGACTGAGTTTGGATGGTCAGTGATCTCAGACTGAGTTTGGATTGACAGTGACATCACATGCACATCGAATGGTTAGTTTAGATGGACAGTGATCTCTGATTGAGCTTGGATCGACAGTGATCTTAGACTGAGTTTGGATGAACATTGATCTCAGATGGACATTGGGTGGTCAGTAATCTCAGAATGAGTTTGGATGGGCAGTGATTTTACACTGAGATTTGATGGTCAGTAATCTCAGACTGAGATTGGATGGTCAGTAATCTTTGACTGAGTTTTTGTCATTGATCTCTGACTGAGTTTGGATGGTCAGTGATCTCAGACTGAGTTTGGATTGACAGTGACATCAGATGCACATCGAATGGTTAATTTAGATGGACAGTGATCTCTGAATGAGTTTGGATTGACAGTGATCTTAGACTGCGGATGGATGGACAGTAATCTGAGACTGAGTTTGGATGGACAGTGATCTTAGACTGAGTTTGGATGATCAGTGATCTCAGATGGACTTTGGTTGTTCTGTAATCTCAGACTGAGTTTGGATGGTCAGTGAACTCAGCCTGATTTTGGATGTACAGACACATCAGATGTACATAGAATGGTAAGTTTAGATGGACAGTGAGCTCAGACTGAGTTTGGATGGTCAGTGATCTCTGACTGAGTTTGGATCGACAGTGCTCTCAATTGTAATTTGGATGGACAGTGATCTTAGATTGAGTTTGGATGTACAGTGATCTCAGAAGGACTTTGGATGGTCAGTGATCTCTGACTGAGTTTGGATCGACAGTTATCATAGACTGATTTTCTATGGACAGTAATATCAGACTGAATTTCGATGGTCTGTGATCTCAGATCGACTTTGGATGGTCAGTAATCTCAGAATCAGTTTGGATGGACAGTAATCTCAGACTGAGTTTGGATGGTCAGTGAACTCATACGGAGTTTGGATGGTCAGTGATATAAGAATGAGTCTTAATGGACAGTAATATCAGATGCACATTGAATGGTCCGTTTAGATGGACAGTGATCTCTGATTGAGCTTGGATCGACAGTGATCTTAGACTGAGTTTGGATGAACAGTGATCTCAGATGGACTTTGGTTGTTCTGTAATCTCAGAATGAGTTTTGATGGACAGTGATTTTAGAATCAGTTTGGATGGTCACTAATCTCAGACTGAGTTTGGATGTTCAGTAATCTCAGACTGAGTTTGGATGGTCAGTGATCTCAGCCTGAGTTTGGATGTACAGTGACATCAGATGTACATAGAATGGTAAGTTTAGATGGACAGTGATCTCAGACTGAGTTTGGATGGTCAGTGATCTCTGACTGAGTTTTGATCGACAGTGCTCTAAGATGGAATTTGGATGGACAGTGATCTTAGATTGAGTTTGGATGTACAGTGATCTCAGAAGGACTTTGGATGGTCAGTAATCTCAGAATGAGTTTGGATGGGCAGTGATTTTACACTGAGATTGGATGGTCTGTAATCTCAAACTGAGATTGGATGGTTAGTAATCTCAGACTGAGTTTGGATGTTCAGTAATGTCAGACTGAGTTTGGATGGGCAGTGATTTTACACTGAGATTGGATGGTCAGTAATCTCAAACTGAGATTGGATGGTCAGTAATCTCAGACTGAGTTTGGATGGTCAGTGATATCTGACTGAGTTTGGATCGTCAGTGATCTCACTCAGAGTTTGGATGACAGTGACATCAGATGCAATCGAATAGTTCGTTTAGATGGTCAGTGATCTCTGACTGAGTTTGGATCGACAGTGATCTTAGACTGAGTTTGTATGGACAGTAATATCAGACTGAATTTCGATGGTCTGTGATCTCAGATCGACTTTGGATGGTCAGTAATCTCAGAATGAGTTTGGATGGACAGTAATCTCAGACTGAGTTTGGATGGTCAGTGAACTCATACGGAGTTTGGATGGTCCGTGATATAAGAATGAGTCTTAATGGACAGTAATATCAGATGCACATTGAATGGTCCGTTTAGATGGACAGTGATCTCTGATTGAGCTTGGATCGACAGTGATCTTAGACTGAGTTTGGATGAACAGTGATCTCAGATGGACTTTGGTTGTTCTGTAATCTCAGAATGAGTTTGGATGGACAGTGATTTTAGAATGAGTTTGGATGGTCACTAATCTCAGACTGAGTTTGGATGTTCAGTAATCTCAGACTGAGTTTGGATGGTCAGTGATCTCAGCCTGAGTTTGGATGTACAGTGACATCAGATGTACATAGAATGGTAAGCTTAGATGGACAGTGATCTCAGACTGAGTTTGGATGGTCAGTGATCTCTGACTGAGTTTTGATCGACAGTGCTCTAAGATGGAATTTGGATGGACAGTGATCTTAGATTGAGTTTGGATGTACAGTGATCTCAGAAGGACTTTGGATGGTCAGTAATCTCAGAATGAGTTTGGATGGGCAGTGATTTTACACTGAGATTGGATGGTCAGTAATCTCAAACTGAGATTGGATGGTTAGTAATCTCAGACTGAGTTTGGATGGGCAGTGATTTTACACTGAGATTGGATGGTCAGTAATCTCAAACTGAGATTGGATGGTCAGTAATATCAGACTGAGTTTGGATGGTCAGTGATCTCACTCAGAGTTTGGATGACAGTGACATCAGATGCACATCGAATAGTTCGTTTAGATGGTCAGTGATCTCTGACTGAGTTTGGATCGACAGTGATCTTAGACTGAGTTTGTATGGACAGTAATATCAGACTGAATTTCGATGGTCTGTGATCTCAGATCGACTTTGGATGGTCAGTAATCTCAGAATGAGTTTGGATGGACAGTAATCTCAGACTGAGTTTGGATTGTCAGTGAACTCATACGGAGTTTGGATGGTCAGTGATATAAGAATGAGTCTTAATGGACAGTAATATCAGATGCACATTGATTGGTCCGTTTAGAAGGACAGTGATCTCTGATTGAGCTTGGATCGACAGTGATCTTAGACTGAGTTTGGATGAACAGTGATCTCAGATGGACTTTGGTTGTTCTGTAATCTCAGAATGAGTTTGGATGGACAGTGATTTTAGAATGAGTTTGGATGGTCACTAATCTCAGACTGAGTTTGGATGTTCAGTAATCTCAGACTGAGTTTGGATGCTCAGTGATCTCGGCCTGAGTTTGGATGTACAGTGACATCAGATGTACATAGAATGGTAAGTTTAGATGGACAGTGATCTCAGACTGAGTTTGGATGGTCAGTGATCTCTGACTGAGTTTTGATCGACAGTGCTCTCAGATGGAATTTGGATGGACAGTGAACTTAGATTGAGTTTGGATGTACAGTGATCTCAGAAGGACTTTGGATGGTCAGTAATCTCAGAATGAGTTTTGATGGGCAGTGATTTTACACTGAGATTGGATGGTCAGTAATCTCAAACTGAGTTTGGATGGTTAGTAATCTCAGACTGAGTTTGGATGTTCAGTAATCTCAGACTGAGTTTGGATGGGCAGTGATTTTACACTGAGATTGGATGGTCAGTAATCTCAAACTGAGATTGGATGGTCAGTAATCTCAGACTGATTTTGGATGGTCAGTGATATCTGACTGAGTTTGGATCGTCAGTGATCTCAGACAGAGTTTGGATGACAGTGACATCAGATGCACATCGAATAGTTAGTTTAGATGGTCAGTGATCTCTGACTGAGTTTGGATCGACAGTGCTCTCAGATGGAAATTGGATGGACAGTGATCTTAGATTGAGTTTGGATGTAGAGTGATCTCAGAAGGACTTTGGATGGTCAGTGATCTCTGACTGAGTTTGGATCGACAGTGATCTTAGACTGAGTTTGTATGGACAGTAATATCAGACTGAATTTTGATGGTCAGTGATCTCACATGGACTCTGGATGGTCAGTAATCTCAGAATGAGTTTGGATGGACAGTAATCTCAGACTGAGTTTGGATGGTCAGTGATGTCTGACTGAGTTTGGATCGACAGTGCTCTCAGATGGAATTTGGATGGACAGTGATCTTAGATTGAGTTTGGATGTACAGTGATCTCAGAAGGACTTTGGATGTTCAGTAATCTCAGAATGAGTTTGGATGCACAGTGATTTTACACTGAGATTGGATGGTCAGTAATCTCAGACTGAGATTGGATGGTCAGTAATCTCAGACTGAGTTTGGATGGTCAGTGATCTCAGACAGAGTTTGGATGGTCAGTGATCTCATACGGAGTTTGGATGGTCAGTGATATAAGAATGAGTCTTAATGGAAGTAATATCAGATGCACATTGAATGGTCCGTTTAGATGGACAGTGATCTCTGATTGAGCTTGGATTGATAGTGATCTTAGACTGAGTTTGGATGAACATTGATCTCAGATGGTCATTGGGTGGTCAATAATCTCAGAATGAGTTTGGATGGGCAGTGATTTTACACTGAGATTTGATGGTCAGTAATCTCAGACTGAGATTGGATGGTCAGTAATCTTTGACTGAGTTTTTGTCATTGATCTCTGACTGAGTTTGGATGGTCAGTGATCTCAGACTGAGTTTGGATTGACAGTGACATCACATGCACATCGAATGGTTAGTTTAGATGGACAGTGATCTCTGATTGAGCTTGGATCGACAGTGATCTTAGACTGAGTTTGGATGAACATTGATCTCAGATGGACATTGGGTGGTCAGTAATCTCAGAATGAGTTTGGATGGGCAGTGATTTTACACTGAGATTTGATGGTCAGTAATCTCAGACTGAGATTGGATGGTCAGTAATCTTTGACTGAGTTTTTGTCATTGATCTCTGACTGAGTTTGGATGGTCAGTGATCTCAGACTGAGTTTGGATTGACAGTGACATCAGATGCACTTCGAATGGTTAGTTTAGATGGACAGTGATCTCTGAATGAGTTTGGACTGACAGTGATCTTAGACTGCGTATGGATGGACAGTAATCTGAGACTGAGTTTGGATGGACAGTTATCTTAGACTGAGTTTGGATGATCAGTGATCTCAGATGGACTTTGGTTGTTCTGTAATCTCAGACTGAGTTTGGATGGTCAGTGAACTCAGCCTGAGTTTGGATGTACAGTCACATCAGATGTACATAGAATGGTAAGTTTAGATGGAGTGTGAGCTCAGACTGAGTTTGGATGGTCAGTGATCTCTGACTGAGTTTGGATCGACAGTGCTCTCAGATGGAATTTGGATGGACAGTGATCTTAGATTGAGTTTGGATGTACAGTGATCTCAGAAGGACTTTGGATGGTCAGTGATCTCTGACTGAGTTTGGATCGACAGTTATCATAGACTGAGTTTGTATGGACAGTAATATCAGACTGAATTTCGATGGTCTGTGATCTCAGATCGACTTTGGATGGTCAGTAATCTCAGAATGAGTTTGGATGGACAGTAATCTCAGACTGAGTTTGGATGGTCAGTGAACTCATACGGAGTTTGGATGGTCAGTGATATAAGAATGAGTCTTAATGGACAGTAATATCAGATGCACATTGAATGGTCCGTTTAGATGGACAGTGATCTCTGATTGAGCTTGGATCGACAGTGATCTTAGACTGAGTTTGGATGAACAGTGATCTCAGATGGACTTTGGTTGTTCTGTAATCTCAGAATTATTTTGGATGGACGGTGATTTTAGAATGAGTTTGGATGGTCACTAATCTCAGACTGAGTTTGGATGTTCAGTAATCTCAGACTGAGTTTGGATGCTCAGTGATCTCAGCCTGAGTTTGGATGTACAGTGACATCAGATGTACATAGAATGGTAAGTTTAGATGGACAGTGATCTCAGACTGAGTTTGGATGGTCTGTGATCTCTGACTGAGTTTTGATCGACAGTGCTCTCAGATGGAATTTGGATGGACAGTGATCATAGATTGAGTTTGGATGTACAGTGATCTCAGAAGGACTTTGGATGGTCAGTAATCTCAGAATGAGTTTGGATGGGCAGTGATTTTACACTGAGATTGGATGGTCAGTAATCTCAAACTGAGATTGGATGGTTAGTAATCTCAGACTGAGTTTGGATGTTCAGTAATCTCAGACTGAGTTTGGATGGGCAGTGATTTTACACTGAGATTGGATGGTCAGTAATCTCAAGCTGAGATTGGATGGTCAGTAATCTCAGACTGAGTTTGGATGGTCAGTGATATCTGACTGAGTTTGGATCGTCAGTGATCTCACTCAGAGTTTGGATGACAGTGACATCAGATGCACATCGAATAGTTAGTTTAGATGGTCAGTGATCTCTGACTGAGTTTGGATCGACAGTGATCTTAGACTGAGTTTGTATGGACAGTAATATCAGACTGAGTTTGGATGGTCAGTGATCTCTGACTGAGTTTGGATCGACAGTGCTCTCAGATGGAATTTGGATGGACAGTGATCTTAGATTGAGTTTGGATATAGAGTGATCTCAGAAGGACTTTGGATGGTCAGTGATCTCTGACTGAGTTTGGATCGACAGTGATCCTAGACTGAGTTTGTATGGACAGTAATATCAGACTGAATTTCGATGGTCAGTGATCTCACATGGACTTTGGATGGTCAGTAATCTCAGAATGAGTTTGGATGGACAGTAATCTCAGACTGAGTTTGGATGGTCAGTGATGTCAGACTGAGTTTGGATCGACAGTGCTCTCAGATGGAATTTGGATGGACAGTGATCTTAGATTGAGTTTAGATGTACAGTGATCTCAGAAGGACTTTGGATGTTCAGTAATCTCAGAATGAGTTTGGATGCACAGTGATTTTACACTGAGATTGGATGGTCAGTAATCTCAGACTGAGATTGGATGGTCAGTAATCTCAGACTGAGTTTGGATGGTCAGTGATCTCTGACTGATTTTGGATGGTCAGTGATCTCAGACTGAGTTTGGATTGACAGTGACATCAGATGCACATCGAATGGTTAGTTTAGATGGACAGTGATGTCTGAATGCGTTTGTATTGACAGTGATCTTATACAGCGTATGGATGGACAGTAATCTCAGACTGAGTTTGGATGAACAGTGATCTTAGAATGAGTTCAGATGAACAGTGATCTCAGATGGACTTTGGATGGTCTGTAATCTCAGAACGAGTTTGGATGGACAGTGATTTTAGACTGAGTTTGGATGGTCTGCAATCTCAGACTGAGTTTGGATGTTGAGTAATCTCAGACTGAGTTTGGATGGTCAGTGAACTCAGCCTGAGTTTGGATGTACAGTCACATCAGATGTACATAGAATGGTAAGTTTAGATGGACAGTGAGCTCAGACTGAGTTTGGATGGTCAGTGATCTCTGACTGAGTTTGGATCGACAGTGCTCTCAGATGGAATTTGGATGGACAGTGATCTTAGATTGAGTTTGGATGTACAGAGATCTCAGAAGGACTTTGGATGGTCAGTGATCTCTGACTGAGTTTGGACCGACAGTTATCATACACTGAGTTTGTATGGACAGTAATATCATACTGAATTTCGATGGTCTGTGATCTCAGATCGACTTTGGATGGTCAGTAATCTCAGAATGAGTTTGGATGGACAGTAATCTCAGACTGAGTCTGGATGGTCAGTGAACTCATACGGAGTTTGGATGGTCAGTGATATAAGAATGAGTCTTAATGGTCAGTAATATCAGATGCACATTGAATGGTCCGTTTAGATGGACAGTGATCTCTGATTGAGCTTGGATCGACAGTGATCTTAGACTGAGTTTGGATGAACAGTGATCTTAGATGGACTTTGGTTGTTCTGTAATCTCAGAATGAGTTTGGATGGACAGTGATTTTAGAATGAGTTTGGATGGTCACTAATCTCAGACTGAGTTTGGATGTTCAGTAATCTCAGACTGAGTTTGGATGGTCAGTGATCTCAGCCTGAGTTTGGATGTACAGTGACATCAGATGTACATAGAATGGTAAGTTTAGATGGACAGTGATCTCAGACTGAGTTTGGATGGTCAGTGATCTCTGACTGAGTTTTGATCGACAGTGTTCTCAGATGGAATTTGGATGGACAGTGATCTTAGATTGAGTTTGGATGTACAGTGATCTCAGAAGGACTTTCGATGGTCAGTAATCTCAGAATGAGTTTGGATGGGCAGTGATTTTACACTGAGATTGGATGGTCAGTAATCTCAAACTGAGATTGGATGGTCAGTAATCTCAGACTGAGTTTGGATGGTCAGTGATCTCTGACTGAGTTTGGATCGTCAGTGATCTCAGACAGAGTTTGGATGACAGTGACATCAGATGCACATCGAATAGTTAGTTTAGATGGTCAGTGATCTCTGACTGAGTTTGGATCGACAGTGATCTTAGACTGAGTTTGTATGGACAGTAATATCAGACTGAATTTGGATGGTCAGTGATCTCACATGGACTTTGGATGGTCAGTAATCTCAGAATGAGTTTGGATGGACAGTAATCTCAGACTGAGTTTGGATGGTCAGTGATGTCAGACTGAGTTTGGATCGACAGTGCTCTCAGATGGAATTTGGATGGACAGTGATCTTAGATTGAGTTTAGATGTACAGTGATCTCAGAAGGACTTTGGATGTTCAGTAATCTCAGAATGAGTTTGGATGCACAGTGATTTTACACTGAGTTTGGATGGTCAGTAATCTCAGACTGAGATTGGATGGTCAGTAATCTCAGACTGAGTTTGGATGGTCAGTGATCTCTGACTGAGTTTGGATGGTCAGTGATCTTAGACTGAGTTTGGATGAACAGTGATCTCAGATGGACTTTGGTTGTTCTGTAATCTCAGAATTATTTTGGATGGACGGTGATTTTAGAATGAGTTTGGATGGTCACTAATCTCAGACTGAGTTTGGATGTTCAGTAATCTCAGACTGAGTTTGGATGCTCAGTGATCTCAGCCTGAGTTTGGATGTACAGTGACATCAGATGTACATAGAATGGTAAGTTTAGATGGACAGTGATCTCAGACTGAGTTTGGATGGTCTGTGATCTCTGACTGAGTTTTGATCGACAGTGCTCTCAGATGGAATTTGGATGGACAGTGATCATAGATTGAGTTTGGATGTACAGTGATCTCAGAAGGACTTTGGATGGTCAGTAATCTCAGAATGAGTTTGGATGGGCAGTGATTTTACACTGAGATTGGATGGTCAGTAATCTCAAACTGAGATTGGATGGTTAGTAATCTCAGACTGAGTTTGGATGTTCAGTAATCTCAGACTGAGTTTGGATGGGCAGTGATTTTACACTGAGATTGGATGGTCAGTAATCTCAAGCTGAGATTGGATGGTCAGTAATCTCAGACTGAGTTTGGATGGTCAGTGATATCTGACTGAGTTTGGATCGTCAGTGATCTCACTCAGAGTTTGGATGACAGTGACATCAGATGCACATCGAATAGTTAGTTTAGATGGTCAGTGATCTCTGACTGAGTTTGGATCGACAGTGATCTTAGACTGAGTTTGTATGGACAGTAATATCAGACTGAGTTTGGATGGTCAGTGATCTCTGACTGAGTTTGGATCGACAGTGCTCTCAGATGGAATTTGGATGGACAGTGATCTTAGATTGAGTTTGGATATAGAGTGATCTCAGAAGGACTTTGGATGGTCAGTGATCTCTGACTGAGTTTGGATCGACAGTGATCCTAGACTGAGTTTGTATGGACAGTAATATCAGACTGAATTTCGATGGTCAGTGATCTCACATGGACTTTGGATGGTCAGTAATCTCAGAATGAGTTTGGATGGACAGTAATCTCAGACTGAGTTTGGATGGTCAGTGATGTCAGACTGAGTTTGGATCGACAGTGCTCTCAGATGGAATTTGGATGGACAGTGATCTTAGATTGAGTTTAGATGTACAGTGATCTCAGAAGGACTTTGGATGTTCAGTAATCTCAGAATGAGTTTGGATGCACAGTGATTTTACACTGAGATTGGATGGTCAGTAATCTCAGACTGAGATTGGATGGTCAGTAATCTCAGACTGAGTTTGGATGGTCAGTGATCTCTGACTGATTTTGGATGGTCAGTGATCTCAGACTGAGTTTGGATTGACAGTGACATCAGATGCACATCGAATGGTTAGTTTAGATGGACAGTGATGTCTGAATGCGTTTGTATTGACAGTGATCTTATACAGCGTATGGATGGACAGTAATCTCAGACTGAGTTTGGATGAACAGTGATCTTAGAATGAGTTCAGATGAACAGTGATCTCAGATGGACTTTGGATGGTCTGTAATCTCAGAACGAGTTTGGATGGACAGTGATTTTAGACTGAGTTTGGATGGTCTGCAATCTCAGACTGAGTTTGGATGTTGAGTAATCTCAGACTGAGTTTGGATGGTCAGTGAACTCAGCCTGAGTTTGGATGTACAGTCACATCAGATGTACATAGAATGGTAAGTTTAGATGGACAGTGAGCTCAGACTGAGTTTGGATGGTCAGTGATCTCTGACTGAGTTTGGATCGACAGTGCTCTCAGATGGAATTTGGATGGACAGTGATCTTAGATTGAGTTTGGATGTACAGAGATCTCAGAAGGACTTTGGATGGTCAGTGATCTCTGACTGAGTTTGGACCGACAGTTATCATACACTGAGTTTGTATGGACAGTAATATCATACTGAATTTCGATGGTCTGTGATCTCAGATCGACTTTGGATGGTCAGTAATCTCAGAATGAGTTTGGATGGACAGTAATCTCAGACTGAGTCTGGATGGTCAGTGAACTCATACGGAGTTTGGATGGTCAGTGATATAAGAATGAGTCTTAATGGTCAGTAATATCAGATGCACATTGAATGGTCCGTTTAGATGGACAGTGATCTCTGATTGAGCTTGGATCGACAGTGATCTTAGACTGAGTTTGGATGAACAGTGATCTCAGATGGACTTTGGTTGTTCTGTAATCTCAGAATGAGTTTGGATGGACAGTGATTTTAGAATGAGTTTGGATGGTCACTAATCTCAGACTGAGTTTGGATGTTCAGTAATCTCAGACTGAGTTTGGATGGTCAGTGATCTCAGCCTGAGTTTGGATGTACAGTGACATCAGATGTACATAGAATGGTAAGTTTAGATGGACAGTGATCTCAGACTGAGTTTGGATGGTCAGTGATCTCTGACTGAGTTTTGATCGACAGTGTTCTCAGATGGAATTTGGATGGACAGTGATCTTAGATTGAGTTTGGATGTACAGTGATCTCAGAAGGACTTTCGATGGTCAGTAATCTCAGAATGAGTTTGGATGGGCAGTGATTTTACACTGAGATTGGATGGTCAGTAATCTCAAACTGAGATTGGATGGTCAGTAATCTCAGACTGAGTTTGGATGGTCAGTGATCTCTGACTGAGTTTGGATCGTCAGTGATCTCAGACAGATTTGGATGACAGTGACATCAGATGCACATCGAATAGTTAGTTTAGATGGTCAGTGATCTCTGACTGAGTTTGGATCGACAGTGATCTTAGACTGAGTTTGTATGGACAGTAATATCAGACTGAATTTGGATGGTCAGTGATCTCACATGGACTTTGGATGGTCAGTAATCTCAGAATGAGTTTGGATGGACAGTAATCTCAGACTGAGTTTGGATGGTCAGTGATGTCAGACTGAGTTTGGATCGACAGTGCTCTCAGATGGAATTTGGATGGACAGTGATCTTAGATTGAGTTTAGATGTACAGTGATCTCAGAAGGACTTTGGATGTTCAGTAATCTCAGAATGAGTTTGGATGCACAGTGATTTTACACTGAGTTTGGATGGTCAGTAATCTCAGACTGAGATTGGATGGTCAGTAATCTCAGACTGAGTTTGGATGGTCAGTGATCTCTGACTGATTTTGGATGGTCAGTGATCTCAGACTGAGTTTGGATTGACAGTGACATCAGATGCACATCGAATGGTTAGTTTAGATGGACAGTGATGTCTGAATACGTTTGTATTGACAGTGATCTTATACAGCGTATGGATGGACAGTAATCTCAGACTGAGTTTGGATCGACAGTGATCTTAGAATGAGTTCAGATGAACAGTGATCTCAGATGGACTTTGGATGGTCTGTAATCTCAGAACGAGTTTGGATGGACAGTGATTTTAGACTGAGTTTGGATGGTCTGCAATCTCAGACTGAGTTTGGATGTTGAGTAATCTCAGACTGAGTTTGGATGGTCAGTGAACTCAGCCTGAGTTTGGATGTACAGTCACATCAGATGTACATAGAATGGTAAGTTTAGATGGACAGTGAGCTCAGACTGAGTTTGGATGGTCAGTGATCTCTGACTGAGTTTGGATCGACAGTGCTCTCAGATGGAATTTGGATGGTCAGTGAACTCATACGGAGTTTGGATGGTCAGTGATATAAGAATGAGTCTTAATGGACAGTAATGTCAGATGCACATTGAATGGTCCGTTTAGATGGACAGTGATCTCTGATTGAGCTTGGATCGACAGTGATCTTAGACTGAGTTTGGATGAACAGTGATCTCAGATGGACTTTGGTTGTTCTGTAATCTCAGAATGAGTTTGGATGGACAGTGATTTTAGAATGAGTTTGGATGGTCACTAATCTCAGACTGAGTTTGGATGTTCAGTAATCTCAGACTGAGTTTGGATGGTCAGTGATCTCAGCCTGAGTTTGGATGTACAGTGACATCAGATGTACATAGAATGGTAAGTTTAGATGGACAGTGATCTCAGACTGAGTTTGGATGGTCAGTGATCTCTGACTGAGTTTTGATCGACAGTGTTCTCAGATGTAATTTGGATGGACAGTGATCTTAGATTGAGTTTGGATGTACAGTGATCTCAGAAGGACTTTCGATGGTCAGTAATCTCAGAATGAGTTTGGATGGGCAGTGATTTTACACTGAGATTGGATGGTCAGTAATCTCAAACTGAGATTGGATGGTCAGTAATCTCAGACTGAGTTCGGATGGTCAGTGATCTCTGACTGAGTTTGGATCGTCAGTGATCTCAGACAGAGTTTGGATGACAGTGACATCAGATGCACATCGAATAGTTAGTTTAGATGGTCAGTGATCTCTGACTGTGTTTGGATCGACAGTGATCTTAGACTGAGTTTGTATGGACAGTAATATCAGACTGAGTTTGGATGGTCAGTGATCTAAGATGGACTTTGGATGGTCAGTAATCTCAGAATGAGTTTGGATGGACAGTGAGTTTAGACTGAGTTTGAATGTTCAGTAAACTCAGACTGAGTTTGGATGGTCAGTGATCTCAGACAGAGTTTGGATGGTCAGTGATCTCATACGGAGCTTGGATGGTCAGTGATATAAGAATGAGTCTTAATGGACAGTAATATCAGATGCACATTGAATGGTCCGTTTAGATGGACAGTGATCTCTGATTGAGCTTGGATCGACAGTGATCTTAGACTGAGTTTGGATGAACATTGATCTCAGATGGACATTGGGTGGTCAGTAATCTCAGAATGAGTTTGGATGGGCAGTGATTTTACACTGAGATTTGATGGTCAGTAATCTCAGACTGAGATTGGATGGTCAGTAATCTTTGACTGAGTTTTTGTCATTGATCTCTGACTGAGTTTGGATGGTCAGTGATCTCAGACTGAGTTTGGATTGACAGTGACATCACATGCACATCGAATGGTTAGTTTAGATGGACAGTGATCTCTGATTGAGCTTGGATCGACAGTGATCTTAGACTGAGTTTGGATGAACATTGATCTCAGATGGACATTGGGTGGTCAGTAATCTCAGAATGAGTTTGGATGGGCAGTGATTTTACACTGAGATTTGATGGTCAGTAATCTCAGACTGAGATTGGATGGTCAGTAATCTTTGACTGAGTTTTTGTCATTGATCTCTGGCTGAGTTTGGATGGTCAGTGATCTCAGACTGAGTTTGGATTGACAGTGACATCAGATGCACATCGAATGGTTAGTTTAGATGGACAGTGATCTCTGAATGAGTTTGGATTGACAGTGATCTTAGACTGCGTATGGATGGACAGTAATCTGAGACTGAGTTTGGATGGACAGTGATCTTAGACTGAGTTTGGATGATCAGTGATCTCAGATGGACTTTGGTTGTTCTGTAATCTCAGACTGAGTTTGGATTGTCAGTGAACTCAGCCTGAGTTTGGATGTACAGTCACATCAGATGTACATAGAATGGTAAGTTTAGATGGACAGTGAGCTCAGACTGAGTTTGGATGGTCAGTGATCTCTGACTGAGTTTGGATCGACAGTGCTCTCAGATGGAATTTGGATGGACAGTGATCTTAGATTGAGTTTGGATGTACAGTGATCTCAGAAGGACTTTGGATGGTCAGTGATCTCTGACTGAGGTTGGATCGACAGATATCATAGACTGAGTTTGTATGGACAGTAATATCAGACTGAATTTCGATGGTCTGTGATCTCAGATCGACTTTGGATGGTCAGTAATCTCAGAATAAGTTTGGATGGACAGTAATCTCAGACTGAGTTTGGATGGTCAGTGAACTCATACGGAGTTTGGATGGTCAGTGATATAAGAATGAGTCTTAATGGACAGTAATATCAGATGCACATTGAATGGTCCCTTTAGAAGGACAGTGATCTCTGATTGAGCTTGGATCGACAGTGATCTTAGACTGAGTTTGGATGAACAGTGATCTCAGATGGACTTTGGTTGTTCTGTAATCTCAGAATGAGTTTTGATGGACAGTGATTTTAGAATGAGTTTGGATGGTCACTAATCTCAGACTCAGTTTGGATGTTCAGTAATCTCAGACTGAGTTTGGATGCTCAGTGATCTCAGCCTGAGTTTGGATGTACAGTGACATCAGATGTACATAGAATGGTAAGTTTAGATGGACAGTGATCTCAGACTGAGTTTGGATGGTCAGTGTTCTCTGACTGAGTTTTGATCGACAGTGCTCTCAGATGGAATTTGGATGGACAGTGATCTTAGATTGAGTTTGGATGTACAGTGATCTCAGAAGGACTTTCGATGGTCAGTAATCTCAGAATGAGTTTGGATGGGCAGTGATTTTACACTGAGATTGGATGGTCAGTAATCTCAAACTGAGATTGGATGGTCAGTAATCTCAGACTGAGTTCGGATGGTCAGTGATCTCTGACTGAGTTTGGATCGTCAGTGATCTCAGACAGAGTTTGGATGACAGTGACATCAGATGCACATCGAATAGTTAGTTTAGATGGTCAGTGATCTCTGACTGTGTTTGGATCGACAGTGATCTTAGACTGAGTTTGTATGGACAGTAATATCAGACTGAGTTTGGATGGTCAGTGATCTAAGATGGACTTTGGATGGTCAGTAATCTCAGAATGAGTTTGGATGGACAGTGAGTTTAGACTGAGTTTGAATGGTCAGTAAACTCAGACTGAGTTTGGATGGTCAGTGATCTCAGACAGAGTTTGGATGGTCAGTGATCTCATACGGAGCTTGGATGGTCAGTGATATAAGAATGAGTCTTAATGGACAGTAATATCAGATGCACATTGAATGGTCCGTTTAGATGGACAGTGATCTCTGATTGAGCTTGGATCGACAGTGATCTTAGACTGAGTTTGGATGAACATTGATCTCAGATGGACATTGGGTGGTCAGTAATCTCAGAATGAGTTTGGATGGGCAGTGATTTTACACTGAGATTTGATGGTCAGTAATCTCAGACTGAGATTGGATGGTCAGTAATCTTTGACTGAGTTTTTGTCATTGATCTCTGACTGAGTTTGGATGGTCAGTGATCTCAGACTGAGTTTGGATTGACAGTGACATCACATGCACATCGAATGGTTAGTTTAGATGGACAGTGATCTCTGATTGAGCTTGGATCGACAGTGATCTTAGACTGAGTTTGGATGAACATTGATCTCAGATGGACATTGGGTGGTCAGTAATCTCAGAATGAGTTTGGATGGGCAGTGATTTTACACTGAGATTTGATGGTCAGTAATCTCAGACTGAGATTGGATGGTCAGTAATCTTTGACTGAGTTTTTGTCATTGATCTCTGGCTGAGTTTGGATGGTCAGTGATCTCAGACTGAGTTTGGATTGACAGTGACATCAGATGCACATCGAATGGTTAGTTTAGATGGACAGTGATCTCTGAATGAGTTTGGATTGACAGTGATCTTAGACTGCGTATGGATGGACAGTAATCTGAGACTGAGTTTGGATGGACAGTGATCTTAGACTGAGTTTGGATGATCAGTGATCTCAGATGGACTTTGGTTGTTCTGTAATCTCAGACTGAGTTTGGATGGTCAGTGAACTCAGCCTGAGTTTGGATGTACAGTCACATCAGATGTATATAGAATGGTAAGTTTAGATGGACAGTGAGCTCAGACTGAGTTTGGATGGTCAGTGATCTCTGACTGAGTTTGGATCGACAGTGCTCTCAGATGGAATTTGGATGGACAGTGATCTTAGATTGAGTTTGGATGTACAGTGATCTCAGAAGGACTTTGGATGGTCAGTGATCTCTGACTGAGGTTGGATCGACAGTTATCATAGACTGAGTTTGTATGGACAGTAATATCAGACTGAATTTCGATGGTCTGTGATCTCAGATCGACTTTGGATGGTCAGTAATCTCAGAATAAGTTTGGATGGACAGTAATCTCAGACTGAGTTTGGATGGTCAGTGAACTCATACGGAGTTTGGATGGTCAGTGATATAAGAATGAGTCTTAATGGACAGTAATATCAGATGCACATTGAATGGTCCCTTTAGAAGGACAGTGATCTCTGATTGAGCTTGGATCGACAGTGATCTTAGACTGAGTTTGGATGAACAGTGATCTCAGATGGACTTTGGTTGTTCTGTAATCTCAGAATGAGTTTTGATGGACAGTGATTTTAGAATGAGTTTGGATGGTCACTAATCTCAGACTCAGTTTGGATGTTCAGTAATCTCAGACTGAGTTTGGATGCTCAGTGATCTCAGCCTGAGTTTGGATGTACAGTGACATCAGATGTACATAGAATGGTAAGTTTAGATGGACAGTGATCTCAGACTGAGTTTGGATGGTCAGTGTTCTCTGACTGAGTTTTGATCGACAGTGCTCTCAGATGGAATTTGGATGGACAGTGATCTTAGATTGAGTTTGGATGTACAGTGATCTCAGAAGGACTTTGGATGGTAAGTAATCTCAGAATGAGTTTGGATGGGCAGTGATTTTACACTGAGATTGGATGGTCAGTAATCTCAAACTGAGATTGGATGGTTAGTAATCTCAGACTGAGTTTGGATGTTCAGTAATCTCAGACTGAGTTTGGATGGGCAGTGATTTTACACTGAGATTGGATGGTCAGTTATCTCAAACTGAGATTGGATGGTCAGTAATCTCAGACTGAGTTTGGATGGTCAGTGATATCTGACTGAGTTTGGATCGTCAGTGATCTCAGACAGAGTTTGGATGACAGTGACATCAGATGCACATCGAATAGTTAGTTTAGATGGTCAGTGATCTCTGACTGAGTTTGGATCGACAGTGATCTTAGACTGATTTTGTATGGACAGTAATATCAGACTGAGTTTGGATGGTCAGTGATCTCTGACTGAGTTTGGATCGACAGTGCACTCAGATGGAATTTGGATGGACAGTGATCTTAGATTGAGTTTGGATGTACAGTGATCTCAGAAGGACTTTGGATGGTCAGTGATCTCTGACTGAGTTTGGATCGACAGTGATCTTAGACTGAGTTTGTATGGACAGTAATATCAGACTGAATTTTGATGGTCAGTGATCTCACATGGACTTTGGATGGTCAGTAATCTCAGAATGAGTTTGGATGGACAGTAATCTCAGACTGAGTTTGGATGGTCAGTGATGTCAGACTGAGTTTGGATCGACAGTGCTCTCAGATGGAATTTGTATGGACAGTGATCTTAGATTGAGTTTGCATGTACAGTGATCTCAGAAGGACTTTGGATGTTCAGTAATCTCAGAATGAGTTTGGATGCACAGTGATTTTACACTGAGATTGGATGGTCAGTAATCTCAGACTGAGATTGGATGGTCAGTAATCTCAGACTGAGTTTGGATGGTCAGTGATCTCAGACAGAATTTGGATGGTCAGTGATCTCATACGGAGTTTGGATGGTCAGTGATATAGGAATGAGTCTTAATGGACAGTAATATCAGATGCACATTGAATGGTCCGTTTAGATGGACAGTGATCTCTGATTGAGCTTGGATCGACAGTGATCTTAGACTGAGTTTGGATGAACATTGATCTCAGATGGACATTGGGTGGTCAATAATCTCAGAATGAGTTTGGATGGGCAGTGATTTTACACTGAGATTTGATGGTCAGTAATCTCAGACTGAGATTGGATGGTCAGTAATTTTTGACTGAGTTTTTGGCATTGATCTCTGACTGAGTTGGGATGGTCAGTGATCTCAGACTGAGTTTGGATTGACAGTGACATCACATGCACATCGAATGGTTAGTTTGGATGGACAGTGATCTCTGATTGAGCTTGGATCGACAGTGATCTTAGACTGAGTTTGGATGAACATTGATCTCAGATGGACATTGGGTGGTCAGTAATCTCAGAATGAGTTTGGGATGGGCAGTGATTTTACACTGAGATTTGATGGTCAGTAATCTCAGACTGAGATTGGATGGTCAGTAATCTTTGACTGAGTTTTTGTCATTGATCTCTGACTGAGTTTGGATGGTCAGTGATCTCAGACTGAGTTTGGATTGACAGTGACATCAGATGCACATCGAATGGTTAGTTTAGATGGACAGTGATCTCTGAATGAGTTTGGATTGACAGTGATCTTAGACTGCGTATGGATGGACAGTAATCTGAAACTGAGTTTGGATGGACAGTGATCTTAGACTGAGTTTGGATGATCAGTGATCTCAGATGGACTTTGGTTGTTCTGTAATCTCAGATGGAGATTGGATGGTCAGTGAACTCAGCCTGAGTTTGGATGTACAGTCACATCAGATGTACATAGAATGGAAAGTTTAGATGGACAGTGAGCTCAGACTGAGTTTGGATGGTCAGTGATCTCTGACTGAGTTTGGATCGACAGTGCTCTCAGATGGAATTTGGATGGACAGTGATCTTAGATTGAGTTTGGATGTACAGTGATCTCAGAAGGACTTTGGATGGTCAGTGATCTCTGACTGAGTTTGGATCGACAGTTATCATAGACTGAGTTTGTATGGACAGTAATATCAGACTGAATTTCGATGGTCTGTGATCTCAGATCGACATTGGATGGTCAGTAATCTCAGAATGAGTTTGGATGGACAGTAATCTCAGACTGAGTTTGGATGGTCAGTGAACTCATACGGAGTTTGGATGGTCAGTGATATAAGAATGAGTCTTAATGGACAGTAATATCAGATGCACATTGAATGGTCCGTTTAGAAGGACAGTGATCTCTGATTGAGCTTGGATCGACAGTGATCTTAGACTGAGTTTGGATGAACAGTGATCTCAGATGGACTTTGGTTGTTCTGTAATCTCAGAATGAGTTTGGATGGACAGTGATTTTAGAATGAGTTTGGATGGTCACTAATCTCAGACTGAGTTTGGATGTTCAGTAATCTCAGACTGAGTTTGGATGCTCAGTGATCTCAGCCTGAGTTTGGATGTACAGTGACATCAGATGTACATAGAATGGAAAGTTTAGATGGACAGTGAGCTCAGACTGAGTTTGGATGGTCAGTGATCTCTGACTGAGTTTGGATCGACAGTGCTCTCAGATGGAATTTGGATGGACAGTGATCTTAGATTGAGTTTGGATGTACAGTGATCTCAGAAGGACTTTGGATGGTCAGTGATCTCTGACTGAGTTTGGATCGACAGTTATCATAGACTGAGTTTGTATGGACAGTAATATCAGACTGAATTTCGATGGTCTGTGATCTCAGATCGACATTGGATGGTCAGTAATCTCAGAATGAGTTTGGATGGACAGTAATCTCAGACTGAGTTTGGATGGTCAGTGAACTCATACGGAGTTTGGATGGTCAGTGATATAAGAATGAGTCTTAATGGACAGTAATATCAGATGCACATTGAATGGTCCGTTTAGAAGGACAGTGATCTCTGATTGAGCTTGGATCGACAGTGATCTTAGACTGAGTTTGGATGAACAGTGATCTCAGATGGACTTTGGTTGTTCTGTAATCTCAGAATGCGTTTGGATGGACAGTGATTTTAGAATGAGTTTGGATGGTCACTAATCTCAGACTGAGTTTGGATGTTCAGTAATCTCAGACTGAGTTTGGATGCTCAGTGATCTCAGCCTGAGTTTGGATGTACAGTGACATCAGATGTACATAGAATGGTAAGTTTAGATGGACAGTGATCTCAGACTGAGTTTGGATGTTCAGTGATCTCTGACTGAGTTTTGATCGACAGTGCTCTCAGATGGAATTTGGATGGACAGTGAACTTAGATTGAGTTTGGATGTACAGTGATCTCAGAAGGACTTTGTATGGTCAGTAATCTCAGAATGAGTTTGGATGGGCAGTGATTTTACACTGAGTTTGGATGTTCAGTAATCTCAGACTGAGTTTGGATGGGCAGTGATTTTACACTGAGATTGGATGGTCAGTAATCTCAAACTG